>NC_064920.1:886462403-886752403 GCF_023897955.1 Schistocerca gregaria | reverse complement strand
CTATAAGGGTAAGAACGGTACGACCAGGTACGCAGCTTTGATGTTTTGCAACAATCCTCTCCATCAGAGCCGACATTGTACTATTACTTGCCCTCGCCACAGACTTATGTGGCAAGTCTAAGAAAGTATTTGGGTGAAAGCTATCGGGAGCATCCGATCCAGGGCGTTTCGGGGTAAAACAATTTCCCCATTTTGAACGATGTCCTAACTACTCTCCACAATAACACTTCATTCAAAAGGCGCGTAAAGATAGCGCCCAACAGCGGCAAAAACCGCACGTAAAATTCCTTAGGAGGCCTATCAAGACCTGGGGAGTTCTAAGAAGGTGATACGACTATGAGTTTATCAACTTCCTCAGGCTGAAAGGCAGCTAAAGGCATTTCATTATGTTCAGATGCAGTTGTCGCATCCAAGGAGCTGATTAATTGGTCGTAAAAGGTATCAGTGGAGGCGTCGACGTCTTATATGTCTACATAGTGTCGATGCAAGACACGCACTGTATCAGCTCGCGCCATTACGACACGTCCATCATTTGCCGGGAGAATGGATACAAGCGCGCCGGCGATGGGTCTGACACCGAAGTAAATGATAGAAGGAAGTCATTTCTTCCGTCACCAATGAACGTGGCTTCGATCGCAGTTTCAAATCTTCCATTTGTATCCTCTTCAAAGTTAACAAGCCTAACACTCACAATTCGCAGAGGGGCGTGGCTCCGCAGCATCAAAATTCACACAGGATGGAATAACAGAATTCATAAGTTCTTCGAAAGTCTCCCGCATTGGCTGCACAAAATAGTATCAAGAGATTGTCTGAGCCTTGGTTTCGTCAGTTGGGTGCACCATTCAAGGACGGAAGAACTTCCCTGTCGACCGGAGAGTACGTACCCATACGATTTGCATCACATAACCGAGAGAAAGGTCAGCTAGGTGAACGGTGTTTAACATCCACATAGTGCGAAACAGTTCGACTGATTGGCGTACAAGATTGAAAGTTGCAGCAACAGCGCAGTGATCCGTAAAGGGAGCAGGGATAACTAACAATAAGAACACTATCACGCAGGCGGTCTGGTAAGTAAAACCTAGGTAATCTCTTACTAGTGTAAGTGGGCTGTTTAGGATTTTATGTTGGTAAAGCCACGTAACGCTCTGTATTAAAATCACTGGCTGTGCTGTGTGCAGTCTGTGGCTGGTTGGGATTGTTGGAATATTCGCTATTGTAGCGTTGCGTAGTTGGATGTAAACAGCGCGTAGCGTTGCGCAGTTGGAGGTGAGCCGCCAGCAGTGGTGGATGGGGAGAGATGGCAGAATTTTGAGAGCGGACGATCTGGACGTGTGTCCTTCAGAAGGAGTAAATTTTTAATATTGGATATCATGAATTGACATATGTATTACGACTTTTGAACATTATTAAGTTAAATACAATGTTCTCTATCAAAATCTTTCATTTGCGAACTATGCATATCAGTAGTTAGTGCCTTCAGTAGTTCGAACCTTTTATTTAGCTGGCACTATTTGCGCTCGCTGTATTGCAGTAGTTCGAGTAACAAAGATTTTTGTCATGTGATTCATGAAAGGTATAGGTTATTGTTAGTCAGGGCGAATCTTTTGTAGGGATTATTGAAAGTCAGGTTGCTTTGCGCTAAAAATATTGTGTGTGAGTTTAGTGTTGATCAGAATAATTAAAGAGAGAAATGTCTGAGTACGTTCAATTCTGCTCAGCTGTTTGAAACTCAAGTAACGTAAGAGGTTTACCAGCACAGTACTTCATAAATTTTTCTAAGGGGATGTTTCATATGTCGACCCTTAGCCGAGGTCACCTCACTGGAATCTTCAGATTTTTTCTTGTAGTTTGTGTTTTTAGTGTAACTATTGTTTATTGCTAGCGAGTAATTGTAGAGAGAATTTCCTTTGTAGTTGTTTTTCATTGTTGTACAGTAAAAGAGTTGTGGCATGCATGTAGATTTGCATCAACTATTTCGCAGCTGCCCTTGCAATTAACTAGGTATTATTTTCAGTGGTATGTTAATGTTTTCTTATTTTTGCTCTTCAAATTTTGCTTTTCTTGTTAACGTGTGAAATACGTGATAATTAAGGCGTGTGAAAAACTCAACACTAGGCTCCAAAGTAAATTGAGAAATGGTAGTAACAACGAGCGTAGCTTATCAGCACCACCGCGTAATGAATTAACAGACATTCAAAGTAGTAATTTAGTAATTGTGCATAGAGAAATGGAGCGGGCGGCTAAATGGTGTAGACAGTGAAACAATTAGTGAACAGGGAAGCACTATCAATCGGTCCGCAACAGCTCGCCTCAGGATTCCGAAATGACAGGACAAAATTTTGCAAATACTTTAGATTCAGGTTTTGCCTCCTCACCTTTTTCTCAATTAATTGAAGACATTTTCTGCTTTTCAAAATACGAAAGTTGCATTCAGTAAAGCACGTGGTACATCTTAAGTTAAGCTTTACTGTAACTGCACAATGTGGTTTTCGAGAGGGAAGTTTTGTTAGACCCCGTTTTCTACTTTAGAAGTGTTCGGATTTTGCTTCAGTTTCTTTTTTCGATTACCACACTTCCAACATAACAGAACCCCTAAACCAACTACTTCAGTTCACTCAGCCCAGTATGATCTGTTATACAGTCCGGAAGCAGTCAACCCATAAACTCGCAATTTGAATAGGTCTCGCTATTACCTTAGCTGTGGTACACTAGACAACCGGAGATTAACAGTGCTAAATTTAGACTACGTTGCTCACAGCAGACTCGACCCAGGCCAGTTCCATAACCCGGGAACAACATGATCAACTCAAACTCTGGTAACATACCAACGATGACCTACAGTCTGCTGTCTACGTCTTCATTTTACGGCGTGTCAATCTTGATGTCAGTCTCAGTCAGACTGCTGAGGAGCTCCGTCGCTTTCGTCTTCCAATGGAGCAGACGAACACACTTGTACTAAGATGCTCACCTCGTGCCACCCTCTTCCTTTACATCCACTGCTGTAACAAGTAACGTAAGGGAAAGGAGGAATCTTATAATAAAAATGATCTTAAATCGTGTTGTATCAGTTACTGTTACCAAATAATTTTTGTAATGTGATGTATTTAACATCTTCCTGAACCGCGTGAATAGAATGAGTACTATAATAATTACGATGTATTTAGTGCCTGTATCGCAACTAAAATTAGGTATTCTTTGCTGGTTCTGCGGTGGTTCGAGAAAATAAATGTTGTGCAGCGAACATTGGATAAACCTGCAAATCAAATTTATTCCAACAATTAATGTCTAGTATACCACAACATAATACAGTTGTAAATACTGACAATATTCGTAACCCAACGTTGGCTTCGAACGGCCTAGCGATTAATCGTCAGATGGTACACATTTATTAATTGTCTGCTGCAGTGTGGGAGTTGTGTAGCTGTACCAAGATGTATGAACAAAATATGTAAGAAGTCAAATTAGGTCTAAATGTAATCGCAATACCAAGTGTTAGCAACAATCCTATCTTACCGCCAAGCAAATTCGTATGGCGAATGGAGAGGATTGTTAGTGTCTAACATCGTGCCAAAACTGATAATCACTCGGTGAATAGAAGACGTGCGACAATCAAATGCCCACGCTTTCGTCTCTTGTGACTTTAGCAAACAACCGGACCCCGATTTCGATACTACTCTTAGTGAATATAAATCTAGAAGAACTGGAGCGAGGAGAGCATGGAGACATCGAGAGTGCAATAGCGATGATAAACGTCTTCTGAGTCGTTAGGCCACGTCATACTCTTCAGACTTTTTCTATGTTTCAGTCCCTCTGGTGGCATCTTTTTCAGGATTCCACTGGTGTCCGTGGACGGATGCACTCTGTCGAAATACAGTAGCGTGTCGCTTTATGAAAGGATATCTTCCTGAAATAAAGTAACGGTGGAGCCACATCGTACTAGGGATTGGGTGGGTGAGACAGCCTCTCTTCGCTTAGACGACAGAACTGCATTGAGTATGACGAAGTACTTCCTGTAAAGGGACAACGCACTCCCCCTCATCCCGCCTCCTGAAGGTCGTCGGGAGGTGGCGTCTGAGGTCACCTGCTAGTGCCTTGGCAGACGCTGTTGGGAACAACTTCGTACCAGTCGAAGACACCATCGACGAGGAACATGGGGCGCCTAGTGCAGCAGAGGCTGACAGCCTCCTTCGATGGGGAATACGAAGGTGAGATAGACAACACAACATACGAGTCCATAGACGAATCACGACGCCGCACTGAACAGGTATTTGAATGTTGTGCAGGGGCAGTTGAATTTTTTTTATAGGTCCCCTAACTTCAGCGCATTTCTGCTCAAGCTGCAGAGCGTTCCTGATTCAATTTGTAGGAAGTAGCAGAACTTAGTACCATGTGGTAACTTCAATATTAATTTTGTATATGATGGTGCGAGAAAATGTATGTTGGTACGTCTCATAAATTCGTATGATTTGATACTTTTTTTCCAGTAGGGTGCAGGGGAATAGTAGCATAGCCATAGACATTTTTATTCATTCTTCATTACTAGATGGGCATTCTGTAAGTGTAAGGGTGAATAACCTTTTAGACCACAGTGCACAGATTTTAACACTAAAGGGCTTTAGTACTCAAACAAATGTCATATTTAATTATGAACTATATAGGCAGCAAGAGAGTTTAAACCTTGTTTCTTGATACGAGTGACAGGATGTTTATAGTGCCGATAACTTAGATAAATATGCTTTTCTTAGCACATTTTTCATGCCCTTTGAGAGGCTTTCCATTAGAACGATCTAAACGGGGTACTAGCAGTAATGGGCAGTCCAGGTGGCTGACTAGTGGGATAGGGATTTCATGTAGAACAAAGTGGGAATTATATCAAAATGTTAGAAGTAGTCACAATCAAGCTACACTAGCCCATTACGAACAGTATTGTCTTCTGTGATACAGGTAAGAGGGAGACTGAATCAGTAATTGAATCACTGAAGACTGTGTGTGAAATCTTATGTGACTTACATGCTTAGGTCATCAGTCCCTAAGCTTACATACTACTGAACCTAAATTATCCGAAGGACAAACACACACCCCCAATGCACGAGGGAGGATTCGTACCTCCGCCGGAATCAGTCACACAGTCCATGACTGCAGCGCCCCAGACCGCTCGGCTAATCCCGCGCAGTCATTGAAGACTAAGGACTCTCATGGTTATGATGGAGTGTCTAGCAGAATATTGAAATTACTGTGCTGCACATGCTAATCCTATATTTAGCCACATTTGTAATTTTTCCTGAAGTATTAAAGTACTCAATAGTAAAGCCGCTTTATAAAAAGGGAAGAAAGAGAGAATGCAGATAATTTTAGACCTATTTCTATGCGATCAGTGTTTGCAAAAGTTTTTGAAAAGGCTGTGTATGTAAAGATGATTGATCATTTTACATAACGCGATTTGGTACAAAATGTACAGTCCGGCTTTAGAAGTCGTTTAACAACTGTGAGGTACTGGATAGATTAAACAAAACGTTTCGAATGCTTGGCGTATTTTTGATTTAACTAAGATATTTGTGTTGATCACAAAATACTGCTATGGAGGTTGGACCATTACTGAATACAGCGAGTAGCTCGCAATTGGTTCACGTCTCACTTTAGCAACAAGCAGCAAAACGTCATTATTCACAATGTTCATAATGGCTGTGATGTGGTGTCTGAGTGGGGTACAGTCAAGTGGGGGGGGGGGGGGGGGGGGGTGTGCCCCAGGGATCAGTATTGAGGCCACTCCTGTCCCTGATTTATATACATGATATGCCCTCTAGTACTACGGGAAACTAAAATATTTATGATTGCTGATGACACTAGCTTGGTAGTAAAGGATGTTGTATGCAACATTTGCTCTGTTTCAAATAGTGCAGTTTATGACCTAATTTCATGATTTGTAGAAAATTGACGCCAAATCACAGTAAGACTTAGTTTCTACGGTTTCCAACTTACAATTCAACAAAACCTGACGTTTTAATTTCGCAGAATGGGCATATGATTAGCCTCAATACTGCCATTTTTACTACTCTAACGGTATCTGAAGTGAGTGATTGTTCGATACGAAAATTAGCAAAGCAGACTAATTTTCATTCGCTTATGTTGTATGGTATTATACTTTGGGCAACTTCCCATTCTAGAATGATATTTTTGGCTCAGAAACGGGCGGTTAGGGCAGTAAGTGGTGTAAGTTCACGAACCTCTTGTCGACTCCTGTTCACGAATTAGGATTATGGCATTGGCCTCTCAATATATACAGGGTGAGTCACCTAACGTTACCGCTGGATATATTTCGTAAACCACATCAAATACTGACGAACCGATTCCACAGACCGAACGTGAGGAGAAGGGCTAGTGTAATTGTTTAATACGAATTATACAAAAATGCACGGATGTATGTTTTTTAACACGAACCTAGTACCACTCCTCCGCTGTTCGATTGTGTGTATCGAAGAGCACTGCAACATACATCGCGTTTCTACAGAATGATCTGCCAACGTTGCTCGAAATGTCCCACTGGAAACGCGTCGACGTATGTGGTATCAGCATGATGGTGCACCTGCATATTCCGCAATTAACACTAGGCTGACCCTTGACATGATGTTCGACGGGCGTTTCATAGGACGTGGAGGACGCATAAATTGGCCAGCCCGTTCTCATGATCTTACACCTCTGTCAGTATTTGATGTGGTTTACGAAATATATCCCGCGGTAACGTTAGGTGACTCACCCTGTATACCGGGTGATCAGGAAGTCAGTATAAATTTGAAAACTTAATAAACCACTGAATAATGTAGACAGAGAGGTAAAAATTGACACACATGCTTGGAATGACATTGCGTTCTTATTAGAACAAAGAAAAACACCAAGTTCACAAAATGTCCGACAGATCTCTTTCGCGCGTCGTTTGGTGATGATCGTCTGCTCAGCCGCCACTTTCGCTATGCTTGGCCTCCCAGGTCCCCAGACCTCAGTCCGTGCGATTATTGGCTTTGGGGTTACCTGAAGTCTCGTGTATCGTGATTGACCGACGACTCTAGGGATGCTGAAAGACAACATCCGACGCCAATGCCGCACCGTAACTCCGGGCATGCTTTACAGTGCCGTTAACATTATTCCTCGACTACAACTATTGTTGAGGAACAGTGGACATATTGAGCATTTCCTGTAAAGAACATCACCTTTGCTTTGTCTTACTTTGTTATGCTAATTATTGCTATTCTGATCGGATGAAGCTCCATGTGTCGGGCATTTTTTGAACTTTTGTATTTTTTTGTTCTAATAAAACCCCATGTCATTCCAAGCATGTGTGTCACATCCACATTATTCCGTGATTTTTCCGTTTTCAAATTTATACTGACTTTATCACCCGGTATATACCTTACTATCATTTCTTGTTAACAATATTAGCTTATTTCTGAGAATAAGCAGCTTTCGCTCTGTTAATACTCGGCAGAAATCAAACCTGCATTTGCATCGGACTCCCTTAACTCTTGTGTAGAAATGTGTGAAGTATACTGCTGCATCCATTTTCAATAAGCTACCACTTTAATTCAAAAATCTTCGCAGTAATCCACTATTTCAAATCGAAACTGAATTGTTTCCCCGTCGGTCACTGCTAATCTGTCGAGGAGTTCCTTGAAAATTGAGCTGATTCTTGTTGTATTGCTGATTGCGGTTACTTAAACTTTTGGACTGACTTTTTCGGATTCATAAACATTTATTTTTATGTTATTACTTTTATGTTGTAATTACATGTGCTGACACGTTCCATGACCTAGGAGATTTGCTCCTCAACTTGGTCCTAAGGAACTTTTAGTGCAATTAGTTTCCTCCTGCCTATCTACTCGTCTTCGAGAGACTGTGTGTAAATATACTGCTGTAACATGTAGACACAGAGGGTCTAATCACGCCGAACGATTTGGCTTTCGGCGCTGACAGTACGCAACAGCAACTCCTACGGTTTTTGGAGGACGCGATGGGTGTCTTGGAGAGTCGGGAGTACTCAGGGACAGTGATTCTCGGCATCTCCAAGGTCTTTGACTGCGTGTGGCGTGAAGGCCTGCTACAAAATGTGAAGGGGGTACCGACACCTCATGTGAAGCTCATCGCGTCGTATCTTAGAGATAGAAGCTGCCATTTACGTGCTGGGGATGGCACATCGAAAGCTATGTAAATACTGGCAGCAGTGCCGCACGGGCCCATAGTCTGCTCCCATCTGTACTCCCACTACACCTCCACCACGCGGAAGGTGAACAGGGTCGCATTGGTATTACATGCAGACGACACGGCTCTCTGCACGAGGTGTCTTAACGCAAACGTCATGCACCGACGTCTACAGATGGCATGCGACGCGCAACTAAGTGGCGTCTGACATATAGTGCCACAAGAAGTTAGAATATTCTAATCAGAAGGGGAAGAGTGCCTGATGACCTTCAGTCGTTGCAGGCCATGGGAGACCCATCCCATCGTCTCGTACTGCAAAATATGCGTGTATAAATGCACATAGAAAATAAGCTAGAAACGAAAGGCTTGGCAGACTGCAGGCGCTGTAACCGGTATTAAATCCCAAAACCACGCTCGCTACGTCATCACGCTGTATCTGGCGCTGATTAACCGAGTAATAGAATACGCGGCCGTAGAGTGAAGAAATGCAACCTGCTGTCCTATCCGATGCCTACAGAGCCTCCAAGACAGAGAGCTAAAGCTGTCAATGCACATCCGCGCGATATGCTGACGAGGGGGTATGTGAACTAATGGTAATGCCAATGGTAAGGAACAGAATGAAATGGATTTCACAGCTGTTTTAGGGAAAGACGCAGCAGTCAGTAAATATGCTGGTCTCTTAGAAAATCAGCCACACATCCGGGGTATCACCCGGTGGCCATATCTGCTCTGACAATAACACTGCCATAGACAGGCAGATCAAAACGTATATCGCTCACAATCACTGATGAAACACTGAATAGATAGAGCAAAATAGAAGCCACAAAGAACAATAAGTGCAGGAATAATTGAGAAGTATTTAGTCTGCAGAACAAGGTCAAAGAAGAGAGATTGCCTTCTCGAAAGAGCCACTGGGGAAGAAACCTGAGAAAGTAATATTTATGGAAGCCTAGAAGCCAAGTCCGTGAAGCAGTCTAACTAATGATGAATGTGAACAATTTGAATATTGATGTTGGCTACAGGTTTCTGTCTTAGTGGTTACCTCCTATTATTGAAGTAACACCCACCTAAAGCAAGACAGTAGCAGAAGCATCTGCCGGAAACAACCGAGGCGGCACAAAAACAGTAATATTTTGGATTGCCTGTTCTTTAGGTATTTGCTTTCAGTATTTAGTCAATGACGAAGACCTACTACCAACAGCTTGAAGATTTGTTACCTAGTGACTACACTTTAGCGAAAAGGTACGGGAAAACAGCCTGTTATAAGTGAAATCAACACTGTTTTTCGACCGTTTCAGCCATCCAGCGACACCAGCGGAATCCTGAAGAAGATTGAAACAGCAAAGTAGTGTTAAGAGTAATGTGACGTGGCCTATCGTCTTTGATTATTTTATCATCAATAAGAGCTAAGGAAGCATGGAAATTTATGTAACAATCGCTTTGTCTACCCAGTGTGTACCACTCAGCCCGTCCCGTCCTGAATTCAGAGCGTTGAACGCTGGCCGATCGCTCTAGCCGAAATAAACTGATCAAACGTATCTGACTACCCATTAATATGGGATCTGTCCACCATTCGCCATGACGACAGCTTGAATATGAGAATACTTTCCATTTTGGAGACAATCTGAGCAGCCGTCTTCGTTTTATTGCAGATGACGCTGTCGTTTATCGTCTAATAAAGTCATCGGAAGACCAAAAAACTGCAAAACGATTTAGAAAAGATATCGGAATGGTGCAAAAAGTGGCAGTTGACCCTAAATAACGAAAAGTGAGGTCATCCACATGACTGCTAAAAGGAACTCATACTTCGGTTACACGATAAATAAGTCTAATTTAAATTCAACTAAATACCTAGGTATTACAATTACGAGCAACTTAAACTGGAAGAAACACTGAAAACTTTGTGGGGAAAGCTAACCAAAGACTGCCCTTTATGGGCAGGACACTTAGAAAATTTAACAGATTTACTAAGGATATTGCCAACACTACGCTTGTCCGTCCTCTTTCAGAATACTGCTGCGCGCTGTGGGATCCTTACCAGATAGGACTGACTGAATACATCGAAAAAGTTCAAAGAAAGGCAGCATTTTTTGTATTGTTGCGAAATATGGGAGGGAGTGTCACAGAAATGATACAGGAATTGGGCTGTACATCATTAAAAGAAAGGCGTTTTTCGTTGCGACGGAATCTTCTCACGAAACTGCAATCTCCAACTTTCTCCTCCGAATGCGAAAATATTTTGTAGACACCGACCTACATAGGGAGGAACAATCACGAAGATAAAATAAGGGAAATCAGAGCTCGTACGAAAAGATATTTGTGTTCATTGTTTCCGCGCGCTATACCTGATTGGAATAATAGAGAATTTGAAGGTGGTTCGATGAACCCTCTGCCACTTGAATGTGATTTGCAGAGTATCCATGTAGATGTAGAGATGTTAATGTCTGTACAGGAATTTTAGCACATTCTTCCTCAAGAGCCGAAACCAGAGACGCTACGATATGGAGTGAATTCAACGTTCTAATGCTTCCCAGAGGAGTTCCATCTGGTTCACGTCAGGACTGCTGACAGGCCAGTCCAGTTCAGAAGTATTATTGTCTAACTATCTCATCAGAGCTTCTGCTTTATGACAGGGTGCAATGTGATCTGGATACAAATATCGTCTCCGAGCTGTTGGTCTGTTGTGAGTACGCTGCTGTAACACGTGTTCACATCCTTCTACAATTATTGTTTTCTTAGGGGCAGTAGGGGACCACACCCTAACCACGGAAAACACCCACACAGCGTACCACCAGCTCCTCTGTACTTCACTGTTGGTACTACACAAGTTCTCTGAACATTCGCCAAATCCAAACTCTCCCATCGAATTGCTACAAGATGTAACATGACTTATCATTCCAGATCATTTCTTTCGAGCCATCCACTGTCTAGAGGCATCGCATTGCCACGAGGTATAGCATGACTGATAATTCCAAAATCATTTGCTGTAAGTCATCCTCTATCCATTTGCTTACCTCTTCGCACCATCCCAAGCGTCTGTTCGCACTGACAACAGAAATATGGGGCTTGTGAGAAACACGTCGACGATTGTACCAAATGGCTCTGAGCACTATGGGACTTAACATCTGAGGTCATCAGTCCCCTAGAACTTAGAACTACTTAAACCTAACTAACCTAAGGACATCACACACATCCATGCCCGAGGCAGGATTCGAACCTGCAACTGTAGCGGGACGATTGCACCCCATTCAGTTTAACAGTCTAAGCACTGTTGTGCTAGCTGAACTGATGTGAGCATTTTGGAACTATCAAGTGATTCCTTTCAACGATTTCATACGATTTTTTACAAACACACTCCGTAAGCTTCGTCGGTCCGAGTCTGTCGTCACATGAGGTATGCTTTGTCTTCGTCGTATCAGCAACGTTGCGTTGGGCAGCTTTAGAAGGGTTTAAAATTACTTGACTGGTTTGTTGCTCAAGAGACAGCCAAAAACTAGTCCAAGCTCGAAGTCGGTGAGCTCTCCTAACTGATGCTTTGTGTCCTTACTGCACCCCTACTGATAAAGCAAATACTCCCTGGTACCTTTCACACTGGGTTGGGATTGTTTTGGGGAAGGAGACCAGACAGCGAGGTCATCGGTCTCATCGGATTAGGGAAGGACGGGGAAGAACGGGGAAGGAAGTCGGCCGTGCCATTTGAAAGGAACCAATTCGGCATTTGCCTGGAGCGATTTGGGAAAATCACGGGAAACCTACATCAGGAGGGCCGGACGGGGGGTTGAACCGTCGTCCTCCCGAATGCGAGTCTACTGTCTAACCCTTTTATACGCTCGTGATATCATGTGGTCAATTATACAGGGGGTGTCCGTATACTTTTGATGAGATAGTGTATGAGTATGATACTCTAAGACCTCCTATCGTCAGTCGATACTTCGTCACCTCACTGACCACAGGCATACACAAGAAGCGGCTCACCTGTCGGCCTGAGGCACGTCATGGTAGAGCAATGCCTCTGCTGGCTGACGGCCCAGGGTCGACGCCCAGCCTAGCTGAGCTCGGCTGTGTTTCTCTCCCCCTCTCGCTCCCTCCATCCCACGTGCTGCCGGGCTAGGCCAGCCGGGCATCCGCTGCCGCTCCGCATAATGCACGGCTTCCGCCTCAGTCCGCTGCCGCCGGTCACTGAACTGCCAGCCGCTCGGCGAAATCTGCTTCTTCCTCGATGAAACGGAAACGATTACATAGCAGTGCTCCGGCCTACCGTTCACCTGTTCCTATTCACTTGCTATATGCGCCGTGAACGTAAATAATGAGAAACGCATACCACATGAAACAATGGACCATTAAAGAACCCAAAATCTTAAAACTGTCACCTCTGATTTCTTTTCCTATACGAGCCCCCTGTACCGAGGGACGATATGTAGTTACAGTGTGTTACAAATTAACGCCGCGTGAGGTCGCCGTGCGGCCTAAGGCGCTTTGTCACGGTTCGCACGGCTTCTCCCATCGGAGGCTCGAGCCCTCCCTTGGTTTACATATACATATATAAATTTACAATTTTTACAAAAAAAATGTCGTGTGGCTAGGGCCTCCCGTCGGGTAGACCGTTCGGCAGGTGCCAGTCTTTCTATTTGACGCCACGTCGGCGACTTGCGCGTCGACGTGGATGAAATAATGATGATTGGGACAACACCCACTCCCTGAGTGGAGAAAATCTCCGACCCAGCCGGGAATCGAACCTGGGCCCCTAGGATTGACTGTCGCGCTGGCCACTCAGCTACCGGGGGCGCACATTTTTACAAATAAACAAGCTTACAGGTGCTCCCAAAAAGCTTTGCTTTTACTCGAAAAAAGATCTGTGACTCGGAAAACAGTTTTGAACTATAAAACGGCGTACTAAATTTTAATAGCAAAACACTGAGGTAACGAAAGTCACAGGATATCTTCTAAGATCGGTCGGACCACCTTTTGCTCGTCGTACTGCAGCAATTCGACGTGGCAGTAACTGAAGTCGTTGAAAGGCTGCTACTGAAGTACTGAGCTACGTTTCCTCTACAGCCGTTCATAACTGCAGAAGTATAGCCAGTTAAGGATATTTGTGGACAAACTGACCTCTCGATTACATCCAATAAATGTTTGATGAGACTCATGTTAGGCGATCTGGTTGGTCAGTTCATTAGTTCGAACTGTCCAAAATATTCTTCAAACCAATCGCAAACAGTTGTGGTCTGGCGACATGTATTGGCATCCATAAAAGTTACATAGTTATTTATAAGACATTAAGCCCTTAAATGGCTCGAAAGGGTCTCGAAGTAGCCGAAGATAACCATTTCCAGTCAATAACCGGTTCAATTGAACCAGAGGACCCGGTCCATTCTACGTAAACACAACCCACACCATTATGAAGTCTGCATAGTGCCTTGTCGACAACTTGGGTCCTTGACTTCGTAGGCGCTGTGCCACACACGAACGCTACCATCAGCTCTCACCAACTGAAATCAGGACTCTTCTCACCAGACCGCAGTTTTCCAGTAGTCTAGTGTCCGACGAATCCATGCAAGGCGCTGAAGGCGATGTCGTGATGTTAGCTAAGGCACTCGCGTCGGTCGTTTGCTGACATAGTCCACTGAAGCCAAATCCCACCGCACTGCCCTAACATATGTTCGTCGCCGGTTCCACATTAATTTTTGTGGTTTACCCTGAGTGTTGCTTGTCTGTTAGCACTGACAGCTCTTCGCGTACGTCGCAGCTCTCGGTCGATAACCGAAGGCCGTCGGCCACTGCGTTTTCCGTGGTTTGAGGTAATGCCTGAAGTCTGGTATTCTCGGCACACTCTTGACATTGTGGATCTCAGAAGACTGAGTTGCCTAACGATTTCCGGTATGGAATGCCAAATGTGTCTAGCCCCTGACTGATCCGCATTCAGTCTTAATTTCCGTCGTACGACCAAAATCACAACTGAAATCTTTTCACATGAATCACCTGAGTACAAATGACAGCACTGCCAATCCACTGCCCTCTTGTATCATGTGTACACCATACTGCCGACAACTGGATGTGTATGTATCGCTTCCCATAACTCCTATCAGCTCACTGTATGTTAATGCCGCGCAAGAAAACGGTTACACAGAGTAACCTACAACTTGCATCCCTTTTATATCGCAAACCGTTCAGTATACTGAAACGAAGTTTATGACATATGATACTACGCAGTGGGCGAGTCATTTGGCCACGTAATTGATCCATTCCATTGTTTTATCAACCGAGATGCGTATTATTCATGTTCCGAGTTTACTGCAGACACAGTTCGACTACGGTCCAGATAACTGCGTCGCAGTGTCTGAGTAACACAGAGCGTCAGCTCCAAAAGCTGAAGTGTGCGGAACAGCGGTTCTTGCCTTCAAAACGTACACAGCTTCATCGTCAAGTTTTGGCGTGACATGAACCACATGCAACACTGTGTCCAGCCATAATTAAATGGTGCCAAAAGATTGATCGAAGTAGCAACGACGTGAGAGATGCCGATGTTTAAATTCAGATCCTGCACAACGAGATTTCAATATTTTCCGCTGTTACTCAGCAGGGTATGGAACGCTCAGGCCTGTAAATGTATCTCACTACGCACCTCCTACGTGCATCTGAATACCGGTGCATTTATACGTATAGCTGTTTACCGAAATAGGGTTCTTGCGTACCTTTCTCATGCTCTGTCTATATGGTGCTAACAGACCTACACAAACAATTTTCTACATGCAGAATTTGTGCAATTCTGACAGGATATACGTGGCAACATTTTCTTCTTAACTCCCAGATGTGTATCTTTAGCGATTTATCATTTCATATCGTGTTACCAGAAGGGTTTTTATAGCACAGTACCCCTGTGTATACTGTGGTACATTTCCATCTCGTTGACTTGTTCCCGTATACTGTCGAGGTGAACTTGCTTTACATCGGAATTTGTCTTTTTTTTTAGCCCTATGCGACTTTGTGCCAGAGTACGACAAACTAATGTACACTCTGAATTGTCAAATACTTTGGTAACATTTCTAATGTTGAGATGGCTGTTTAGGGTGTTGTGAAAGCTAACACAAAAAAATTCGGAAATCTGAAAAAAAACATCTCGGTGGAAAGATTTTCTAACGATGAGGAGCCTGACACCGATTTTCGAATGGCTCCGTGATCAAGGAACAGATTACTGTCGCCGAGGAATTTAATGACTACTACAGCATTCCGACAACTGTATACAGAGACTTGCTGACTATTGTGAAAAATAATGTGATTGCCATGTGTCACTCTCAAATGTAATGCGGAGTTCAATAAAAGCTAATTGGCCTACCACAATAATGTGTAACTTCTTTTCAAGACCCCATTATGTTAAAAAATCTTTCTTCCTTTTATGTAATGGGATGGTAAAGTTTCTTAACGTATCCAGGAAATGACCTAAAACTGATCGGTAAGGAGTGCGAAATCAGCGATCGCGTTGTTAACGCTGCCAACATTAACAAGCATTATATCAATGTATTCATCTTCAAGATCTTTAGAATGAAACTTGCTGGCAGATTAAAACTGTGTGCCCGACCGAGAATCGAACTCGGGACCTTTGCCTTTCGCGGGCAAGTGCTCAACCATCTGAGCTACCGAAGCACGACTCACGACCGGTACTCACCCTTTCTTTCGTGAGTGCTAGTTCTGCAAGGTTCGCAGGAGAGCTTCTGTAAAGTTTGGAAGGTAGGAGACGAGATACTGGCAGAAGTAAAGCTGTGAGGACCGGGAGTGAGTCGTGCTTCGGTAGCTCAGATGGTGCAGTCTGCGTTCGGCAGGGCAGCAGTGCGCACCGCGCTCGGCCGTCAACGCCGCTGCACGCGCGGGGAGTGTTGTTTACTTCCTCGTCACAGCGCTTCTCAGTCGAACACGCTCTAATGGCCAACCCTTACAGGAAGAACACTCTTAAGTTCACCTTCTCAAATGAATACGCACTACCCAAAGCACTGGCCGTCGAACGCTTCCTACGCGAAGAGGTGAAGATCCCTCGTGACGAACTCATCGGCATACACCTATCGATCATTAGCAGCGTCATTTATGTTAAGATGACTTCCGACGCTGCCTGCAATGAGATTATTCAAAGGACGCGACATGGACTAAAATTTCGGCACTCCGACCGAAACGTCGGGCCTGTGGATGTCGACCATGCAGGACTTGGCCTTCGGACGATCCGTGTATTCGAACTGCCTTTCGAGGTGAATGAAGATGAAGTCATCGCGGCGCTAAGCCCGTTCGGAAAAGTCCAGAGCCACGAAGCCGAGACATGGGCACAGTTTACGACGTATCCGGTGCTTAATGCTGTGAGACAAGTCGGAATCGATCTCAAACGGCACGTTCCATCGTACATTTCTATCGGCGGCTGCCGTGCGGTGGTCATTTACGACGGACAACCTCGAACATGTTCCGGTTGTGGCAAAGAAGGCCACGTCCGTAATGAATGCCTGCAACGCCGCATCACACAACTAAGGCCCGACGATACGAACACCGACAGAACCACAACCACCCTTCCAGTCACCTATGCGGCGACACTGCACGTCCAGCCCACACAAGACGCCGTTCATGAGCGTCTCTCTGGTACGATACACCCGGAGGCGTCCCAGCACCTTGACACCTGCGATGCCGCCCGTGAACATGTCCAACAGCAGGACACACCCACGCTAGAAGATCACAAGGATACCAATGAGTGTGTTCTGGAGCATGACGACCGCATCATAGCACCCGCGGCTTTTGTACCGGAACGACGTGAATCTCTTCCTTCCTCAGACACCGAAACTCATTGCCGAAAGCAGAAGTCGCCCAAACGACGAAAAAAAAACGCCGCGAGACATCAGAATCGACCATTGAGCCCCCTCCGCAGGACGAAGAGATGGTACATCACTGACGGAGAACACGATAACACTTTCTCCTCTGCCACGGAGACGCGTCATCCACAAGACGGTGAACCGTCCAACAGAGAGCGTGCGCAAGCCCCGCGCCCAGAAGCCATGGAACATAGCAAGCCTGTTGTCAGCGACGCAACTGAGCCGACTCGGCCGGCGCTGCCACCTCTCGCCGATGTCAAACTTGCCGGACATTTTTCATGGGCGGATGACACGGATTTCCCACCTCCATCTGATGCGGAAATGAGATCTGTTCCTCCGTTAGACCAACAATAAAATGGGGGAAGTTTCTACGGTGACTCCTGCGTCTTCTATGAACTTGCAGCATCCACTACAACATTCTTTACCAGCTACGAATCTATCGGCAGCACGGATCTCCCATCAGGCGTAACGAATAGCTACTATCAATACTAATAATATCGGCTGCCACGATAAACTTCAACTGCTCCGTGACACGCTAAGAGCAGCGGACATCGACATCGCCCTGTTACAAGAACTGAGGACAGCAACTTGGGCTGGGTGTTATGGATATGAGACGTACGCCGCCCCTGCAGCTATGTAACACACAGGCGCAGCCATCCTCCTCCGAGAAGGGATGGCAGTTTCCGATGTTGCATACCTCTCAACAGCGCGAGGGGTGGCCATAACAGTTGAAGGACTCAAAATCATTAATCTCTACGCCCCATCGGGCACTGATGAACGGAGGGATCGCTCCCAGTTCTACGCATAAGATATCACACCTTTATTCCTCGGCCGATACGATCATCTCATCGTAGGTGGGGATTTCAACTGTGTTCTAGAGCGCACAGTCCAATACCCCCATTTCACCACATGTTCGGAACTTCGCTTCCTCGTCCGCCGCCTTCGTCTCCTCGACACTTGGCGAGTGGTACACTGCGACCGCCCGGGGTATACACACATTACGAGCCACTCCGCCAGCCGACTTGATAGAATATACATATCTAACGCTCTAAAATCAGTTCTCCTCGACGCGGAACGTTCGCCGTCTGCCTTCTCGGATCATGACATCTACATCTGTACCATGAACCTACGTCGACAATCTATATGGCGCAGTGCAGGACCTTGGAAACTCAATGTCGCGCTACTGCGGGACCCTGAATGTGGACGACAGGTCACTGACACGTGGCACACCTGTGTTCAACGAATTATGCGTTACGAGACCACACTGCAGTGGTGGTTGCTGTGCCCCAAACCGGCCATCCGACGCACATTGACACACTATGGCAGAGCCAAAGCCAGGTGGAATCACCATACAACTTATTTCTACTATAGCGCTCTACGTGAACTCATGGATCAACCTAAATCCCCGGATCGTCTAAAAGAAGCTCAACGCATTAAGGCAAAGATTTTAACCTTGACCAGATGCCGTCTAGAGGGAGCTATTGTACGAGCACGCAGCCAAGATAGGATTAACAGTGAAGAACCTTCTATGCATCATATTATTCAAAATGTTCGTCGGCGCCGACAGGCTTTAATGACAACTTTAGACTTACCTGATGGAGGCCGGCTGACTTCGCAAGCTACCATTGCGGATGCATTCACAACGCACTATAGACTTTTCTATCAAGAGGTACCTGCCGGTGCAGAAGCCATTGCTGAGGTTGCCCAGGAGACACTTGGTACTCTAAACGCAGCAGCTGCAACCCTCCTGACTTCTGAAGTGACCAACGACGACGTCCAAGGCGCTGTGGCTAAAGGGTCTCTGAATCGATCTCCCGGCCCGGATGGTTTACCTCTCGAATTTTACAGAACCTTCCAAATTTGATAATGTCACGATGGAGGGACATGTACTGGGAACTTTTGTCCGGCGCGGCGAACCCGCCACCAATGTTCATGAAAGGCTTACTTATACAAGTCCCGAAACCCGCAGGAGCAACACGACTCGACATTTATCGGCCGATCACGTTACTCAATTTCGACTTTAAGATTTTCACCCGCCTTCTAGCAGTGCGACTCAAACATGTCTTATGAGACATTGTTTCCCACGAACAAACATCTTTAGGCGGCGATCGTAATATACAGACAGCCTTCAGTGAATATCAAGATGTGATCACTGTGGCAACACACTCGAGGCTGCCAGGCGCTTTAATCTCCATCGACTTCAAACAAGCGTTTGACCGCGTCAATCATGCATTCCTGAACGCAGTGATGAACCGAATGGCAATTCCCCCGACGTTCACGCAAGTGGTTATGCGGCTCCTTCGTGGAGCAACGTCCAGACTTCTCGTCAACGGCAGACTTACAGAACCTATACGGATTGAACGCTCAGTACGGCAGGGTTGCCCTTTGTCGACGGTGCTTTATGCCATTGCGATGGAACCACTCATTTGCGGATTACGGCGACGTTTGACAGGTATTCCACTCCGGGATCATATGTTCCGCTGCCGAGCTTACGCGGACGCCTTGGCCCTCGTCGTACGTTCAGCGGCCGACGTACAAGCTGCAATGCAGTGGATTACCCGTTACAGTGCAGGGGCAGGGAGCCCTATGAACGTGGCAAAATCATGCGCCATGAAGATCGGCCGCGGCCTTCCCGCAGACAGCGTAGTCCCTTTTCAACTGGTGGACACACTTCGCTGCCTCGGGTTGGTGTACACGCGAGACATTCGCCGCACCTCGGCGATCAATTGTCGGGCGCTGCTGCAACGCATCTGGGCCAACATACAAAATCACATTCTACGCCCGCTGAATATGTGCCAGAGTGTCACCTTCGTCAATACCCATCTGGCAGCCCGGATACCCCATATAGCGCAGATTCTGCCTATCACTGCGACAATGGCGGCCAGATTACAGGCGGCTTTCGGCTATTTCATTTGTTCTGGACACATATTCGAAGTCCAGTATGAAGCTCTCACCTTACCGAAGCGGGATGGTGGCCTTGACCTGGTTAATGTGAGAGCCAGGACTACGGCACTTTACACCAATACTATGCTCCGGTTATGGCAAAGCCAAAATGCTAGTTTTACTGGAATGTTGACCACCGAGCTCGCACCTGTTTCGAGACGCTCACCGACTTCTATGGCACACATCCCACCTCCGATGTCACATATCGGCAGTTTCTTTTTGGAGTACAGCTACATATGCACCGAGCTCCCCAGGACCAGGAAGACGACCACCCGCGACATCTACCACCTTCTCCGAAAGTCTCCACCCCACAAGCCCGTCGAAACACGTCACCCCCAGGTTTCATTGCCTACAGTTTGGAAAACGATCCACCAACTATATCACACCACTGACACCACCTCGTCAACGGCAAGTATACTACAAGACAAACTGCATCGTATCGCACTGGTGGACTCACACCTGTGCCTGAAATGCAATGTCGAAGATACAGATTTACATCGTTTTGAGTGTCGGCCAGCAGCAGCTGTCTAGACCCTCGTACAGAAAATTGTGGCTTTCTACCTCCTAGTACCACCACATCATGTTTCTCCTACTATGATGATATATCCTGACACGACCTACTTTCCACCGGCTAAGTGGCACGCCGTCACATGGATCAGTGGCATGGCTGTCAACTACCTCTTCCGGGACGACATCGTCGATCCGGCGGACTTCTGGACACGCCTCCAAGTACGTCACCACACCCTTCGCCGACATCGACACTATCGGGCCACTTTCGCGAACTATGTACAGAGTATTTTCACCAACCCGCCTCAAAGCTGGAATCTCAACGAACAGTGCCAGCCAAGACTGGACGATCCCACGTTCCCCTTCAATGGTCAATGACAGAATGCATTTTGTTCTGATGGCGCGCCAAAGTGGAGCATGGGGCGGAAAGTATTCCTATTTTATTTCACTTCTCTTTTCTCCTCCTCTTCTAAGTCTTTTTTCTCCTTACACATGTTTATCCCTTTCACACATAGCTCTCTATCTGCAGCCTATTTGTTTTCTTTCTCCTGCGCTCCCCAAAAACAAAAACAAAAAAAGAGTTTGCTGCTGATGGTGAGACTGTACACTCTTATGTTAACAAAAAAAACAATAAAAAGAATAAAAATAGAAGGCCGTTGAGGAAATATAGCTACCTTTTATGTTTTTCCGTTTTCAAAGGATATTTTGTTATTTTATGAAGAACGTCGTCTTTTATTTTCATACACAAGAGGTTTTTATTTGTTTTCTTATAAAAAATATGGATAAAAAAGTTGGTAGAGCACTTGCCCGCGAAAGGCAAAGGTCCCGAGTTCGAGTCTCGGTCGGGCACACAGTTTTAATCTGCCAGGAAGTTTCATATCAGCGCACACTCCGCTGCACAGTGAAACTCTCATTCTAGATCTTTAGAATGCTTTTAAAAGAAAACTAACTTTCTTCAGTACCTCCCTTGATAGAACAGTTTAGTGGATTCAATTTGTAACAAAATTACATACCCCTCTGTCTACTATAGTAAGTTGGAAATGTATTTTACATTTCTTGAGCGGCTAACGTAATAAAAGAACATGTTTTAGTTGGTTCAAAATGTACACAGGGTTCTTATGCTGGACTTTAGTTATACTATATATTATAATTAAGCGACTATATCTCCTCAATTTGTTAGGTCTTTTCAGCACTATCAACTATATTCCAAAAAATCACTCAGTTTTATGCAGTTTGTTGCACAGAATAAAGCCCACATATTGTAAAAAAATATGTAATTTAGGGTAGAATTCCACAAATCCGTAACAAAACGCTTCCTGGTTTTAGGTCTCAGTGGGGCATTTAAAACTACTGAAAATCTAAGAAGTAATCTATTTAAATCATAACCCAAACAGCAAAATAAGTGCTCCCTTATTGAATGTAATTGTTAAATCATCCTTTAAGCCAACTTCAAGCTTTTTGTCACATTTATTAATATGCAAATTTTTTGTGGTAAGCCTCTGTAACTACTCGTGCCATCTTACAGCCTCCGCTGCACGTACCTTTACACGCAGAGATCAGAATCAGATACAGAGTCGGATGCAAAGGCAACTGGCATTCTACTAGGTCAGCAGTTGAATACATTACAGTACAATGTCATTCTTCCCCAAAATCCTCCGATAACAGATACAAAACGTGAATCAGAAAGTCAAATACGAACAATTAATTCCCACTGATAAGTGGGACATGTGTCAGTGCAGTTGATTCCCAGTACATAACCTAGATTTATCATACTAAATTGTGTGATTGATGTAAGTAAGACGCCAACACGAAAGGGCAAGGGCGGCGGCAAAAAAAGCAGGCACACAGCAGGTCACTTTATCCATTAGGGGAGGCAAACCCCAGGAGAATTTCTGAAAGGGTCTCTTCTACAGCTGCTTATGTCAAAGACAGTTGATCAGACCGGTCTTTGCTTTGAAGAACGGCCCCTGGATACCGCACGCCAAGAGTCACAATGCAGATGTGATCTCCGTAGAGCAGGTTCGCTGGCAGCGTCTGCTTTTAACCGCATGCAAGTGTAAGGAGGAGATTTGCCATTTCTGGCAGCTGAAAGCTCCCTTTAGTGAATAGAACGTAGAAAGCAGAGCTAATTCGGAATACATCCACAGTTAAATTAACATTGGAAAGTAAAGCGAGAACCAGGAAGTTAGGACACCTTTGAAAGTTTGCGATGTTTCCGAGCTCTGACACTGCAGAAACTAACTCTTGAACACAATTAATTTAAACGTTAGAGAAACTACTGTGGGAGAGAGGTCCAACCTCACTGGCTAGGGACAGAGGGGAATTAGGACAGCTTTTCAGTATCACATGTTGGGGAGTGTGTTGCCGATTACCTACATGAAACAAGAGTCAAAGAATGGGCCCAACTTCTTTTAGGGCATCCTTTCACTGGACGTGCTGGGAATATCCATAGTTTATCTCACTAAATTAATGTGAAACGAAAACCGCAGAAACTTAAATCTTTCTCTTATGAACAAGTGGAAGAAAATAGTTGTTTCTCCACTAGCTCTCTGCTCTGCGACCAGGAGCCATCAAATCGATCAACAGTCGAGTGTGTCTGCAGCCAGGTGCCTCTTGGAGTAGATGAGCTGAGGATTCAGAAATTTTTGTGGCTCATCTACATCAACATGACTACTCTGCAATTCACATTTAAGTGCTTGGCAGAGGGTTCATCGAACCACAAGCATACTATCTCTCTCCCATTCTACTACCAAACAGCGCGCGCGAAAAACCTAAACCTAAACCTTTCTGTTCGAGCTCTGATTTCTCTTATTTTATTTTGATGATCTTTCCTATGTAGGTTGGGCTCAACAAAATATTTTCGCATTCGGAAGAGAAAGTTGGTGACTGAAATTTCTTAAATAGATCTCGCCGCGACGAAAAACGCCTTTGCTTTAATGACTTCCATCCCAACTGGCGTTTCATATCTACCACACTCTCTCCCCTATTACGTGATAATACAAAACGAGCGGCCCTTTTTTGCACCCTCTCGATGTCCTCCGTCAATACCACCTGGTAAGGATCCCACACCGCGCAGCAATATTCTAACAGAGGACGAACGAGTGTAGTGTAAGCTGTCTCTCTAGTGGACTTGTTGCATCTTCTAAGTGTCCTGCCCATGAAACGCAACCTTTGGCTCGCTCTTCCCCACAATATTATCTATGTGGTCTTTCCAACTGAAGTTGTTCATAATTTTAACACCCAGGTATTTAGTTGAATTGACAGCACTGAGAATTTTACTGTTTATCGAGTAATCAAATTCCAACGGATTTCTTTTTGAACTCATGTGGATCACCTCACACTTTTCGTTATTTAGCGTCAACTGCCACCTGCCACACCATACAGCAATCTTTTCTAAATCGCTTTGCAACTGATACTGGTCTTCGGATGACCTCACTAGACGGTAAATTACAGCATCATCTGCGAACAACCTAAGAGAACTGCTCAGATTGTCACCCAGGTCATTTATACGTATCAGGAACAGCAGAGGTCCCAAGACGCTTCCCTGGGGAACACCTGATATCACTTCAGTTTTACTCGATGATTTTCCGTCTATTACTACGAACTGCGACCTTCCTGACAGGAAATCACGAATCCAGTCGCACAACTGAGACGATACACCATAGGCCCGCAGCTTTATTAGAAGTCGCTTGAAAGGAACGGTGTGAAAAGCTTTCCGGAAATCTAGAAATACGGAATCAACTTGAGATCCCCTGTCGATAGCGGCCATTACTTCGTGCGAATAAAGGGCTAGCTGCGTTGCACAAGAACAATGTTTTCTGAAACCATGCTGATTACGTATCAATAGATCGTTCCCTTCGAGGTGATTCATAATGTTTGAATACATTGTATGCTCAAAAACCCTACGGCAAACCGACGTCAATGATATAGGTCTGTAGTTCGATGGATTACTCCTAATACCCTTCTTAAACTCTGGTGCGACCTGCGCAATTTTGCAATCTGTAGGTACAGATCTATTGGTGAGCGAGCGGTTGTATATTATTGCCAAGTAGGGAGCTATTGTATCAGCGTAATCTGAAAGGAACCTAATCGGTATACTATCTGGACCTGAAGACTTGCCCGTATCAAGAGATTTGAGTTGCTTCGCAGTCCCTAAGGTACTTCTAAGAAACTCATGCTAGCAGTTCTTCGTGTTTCAAATTCTGGAATATTCCATTCGTCTTCCCTGGTGAAGGAATTTCGGAGAACTGCGTTCAATAACTCCACCTTAGCGGCACAGTCGTCGATAACAGTACCATCGGAACTGCGCAGCGGAGGTATTGACTGCGTCTTGGTGCTTGTGTACATTACGTACGACCAGAATTTCTTCGGATTTTCTACCAAATTTCGACACTGTTTCGTTGTGGAACCTATTAAAGGCATCTCGCATTGAAGTTTGTGCCTAATTTCGCGCGTCTGTAAATTTTAGCCAGTCTTCGGGATTTCGCGTTGTTCTGAACCTCGCATGCTTTTTCCGTTGCCTCTGCAACAGCGTTCGGAACCTGTTTTGTGTACCACGGGGCATCAGTTCCATCTCTTACCAATTTATGAGGTATGAATCTCTCAATTGCTGTTGCTACTATAGCTCTGAATTTGAGCCACATCTCGTCTACATTTCCATAGTCAGTTCGGAAGGAATGAAGATTGTCTCTTAGGAAGGCTTCTAGTGACACTTTCTCCGCTTTTTTAAATAAAATTATTTTGCGTTTGTTTCTGGTGGATTTGGAAGAAACGGTATTGAGCCTAGCTACAACGACCTTGTGATCACTAATCCCTGTATCAGTCATGATGCTCTCTATAAGCTCTGGATTGTTTGTGGCTAATAGGTCAAGTGTGTTTTCGCAACCATTTACAATTCGCGTGGGTTCGTGGACTAACTGCCCGAAGTCATTTTCGGAGGAAGCACGTAGGAAAATCTCGGAAGATGTTTTCTGCCTACCACCAGTTTTGAACAAGTATTTTTGCTAACATATCGAGGGAAGGTTGAAGTCCCCACCAACTATAACCGTATGAGTGCTACGAGACTCAAATTCTCTCTGAACTGTTCAGCAACTATATCAACAGAGTCTGGGGGTCGGTAAAGGAGCCAATTATTAACTTAATTCGACTGATAAGTATAACCTCCACCCATACCAATTCGCACGGAGTATCTACTTCGACTTCACTCCAAGATAAACCACTACTGACAGACACAAACACTCCACCACCAATTCTGCCTAATCTATCTTTCCTGAACACCGCCTGAGACTTCGTAAAAATTTCTGCAGAACTTATATCAGGATTTAGCCAGCTTTCTGTACCTGTAACGATTTCAGCAACTGTGCTTTATATTTGCACTTTAAACTCAGGGACTTTCCCAGCACAACTGCAACAATTTACAACTACAATTCCGACTGTTCCTTGATCCAAGCACGTCCTGTATTTGCCATGCACCCTTTGAGATTGCAGCCCGCTCGTACTTTCCCGAGGCCTTCTAACCTAAAAAACCTCCCAGTCCACGCCACACAGCCTCCGCTACCCGTGTAGCCGCCAGCTGAGTGTAGTGAACTCCTGATCTATTCAGCGGAACCCGAAACCCCACCACCCTATGGCGCAAGTCAAGGAATCTGCAGCCAACACGGTCGCAAAACCGTCTGAGCCTCTGATTCAGACCCTCCACCTGGCTCTACACCAAAGGTCCGCAGTCGGTTCTGTCGACGATGCTGCAGATGGTGAGCTCTGCCTTCATCTCGTAAGCAAGACCGGCAGCCTTCACCAAATCAGATAGCCGCTGGAATCCAGAGAGAATTTCCTCAGATCCAAAGCGACACACGTGATTAGTGCCGACATGTGCCGTCACCTGCAGCTGACTGCACCCTGTGCTCTTCATAGCAGCCGGAAGGACCCTTTCCGCATCAGGAATGACTCCATGCGGAATGCACACGGGGTGCACACTGGATTTCTTCCCCTCCTTAGCCGCCATATCCCTAAGGGGCCCCATTACGCGCCTGACATTGGAGCTCCCAACTACCAATAAGCCCACCCTCTGTGATTGCCCGGACCTTGAAGGCTGAGAATCGTCCTCAAACAGTGCAGGCAGCTGCATCCTGCTCAGCCAGAGACAGTGCCTGAAACCTGTTTGTCAGACGCACCGGGGAGGCTTTCTGATCAGCCTCCGGGGGCGTCTTTCGCTGCCTGCCACGCCTTGGAACGACCTCCCAATCAACCACTTTGATCTTAGTTACAATGCAAGTTGTTGGTACGAAACCAGTGACTGATTTTGCAGCCACTTCAGCCTCAATCAGCTGATAAACACTATAGAATCCAGCTGCGACAGCGAGATGAGCCCTAGGGACTGTCTTATCAGTTTTGCTGTGTTTAACTAATTTCAAGCTTCATTTTAAAGACTTGACTGCAGATTTTACGATTAATATGATTTCAGATCACGTCACAGATGGAAACACACAACCTTCCATAGCTCTATTTGTCTTAACGTCCTAATACTGCACACTTAAGGTGTACACATAAAGTTTTTGGCTGGAAGGAGGCCGAGTGAACACATTTCCAATGCCCACCATTTAAATATCCTTCAAAATCCTTGGTAGTACTTCATATTGGAGTCCTTCGCAGAGCAGTCAGTCAACACTGACGACTCACCAGTCTCGACAACCCCGTATGGTTGCGAGATTTATCCAAAATGGAAGCAAGTTAGTATAAATGATGACCTCCCACGTCTCTGAATAAATTATTACCCTTTTACTAGTTCAATGTCACACCCCCTCTGATTCATGACCGAAAAATAGCACTGACGCTGGTCCAGCCTGCATGGTTGACAGTTTTCACCGTCTATTATGTGTCCCTCAGCCATGCCCTCTAAATTAAATCACACAAAACTTATGGGAAATAATATTTCGTCGAACAATAATTGTTCTAAGTAGTAGAATGTATTGCTATAATTTATCACAATTATTTCACTATAATGCATTAGCCAGTTTATTATGCTTATCGCTGTAATTTATTACCCAGTTAGTATAGTTGATGACCCAAAAATGACTTCCAAGGATTTTTCTTCAGGATAGTTTTTCATTGGGTTATTCAAAAATTGTGAGAAAATCCATCTTGGTTGCTCTAACGGAAAATTAAAATAGGTCACTGAAGTTTACGGATTACACATTTCAAATGATGGAAAATTAAAGATGTGTCTTACTTTTACTGCTGTAACAGCTACTGTTGCATTATTACCACAGTTGACGTAACCCAGTGTAAATAAAACGGTTGGAGATTCATTGCAACACCGCCTACATAGAAACGCTACATAATACATCAACATACCTGGGCACAGAACATTTACACTGTGGAATGTATAACAAACGACACTGATAGCCACTTTCTCATGTTTAAAAATTGCAGGCGTTTTGTCATATGGTTACGCTGCACCATCAAGCATCGTATGAAGAAAGTAGTTGATGGAATTCTTGAAATTCAGAAACCGTAAGCTATTTTATTACAGAATGTATATATAGCCACTTCGGTTGCGCAAAAGTTTTGTCCGTTGACCATGGTTTCGATTGCAGTAGGGTGATTTTCATCAGAATAAAAAGTTACATGAAACACCTAGGACTTCTTCCATAAATTACGAACAAACAATGTCCTTACATGTAACCACACCATGTTTAACAACGTCTGAGCGTAAGTACTCTCGTCAAACAAATGTAGTAATCTAAACTAAAATATAGAAGTATAACATGACTATCAGCTAGATAAAATACTCCATGGAATATAATGACAGCTACAAGGTCGCTTAGGGGCAAGAGCGGCATAACATTGCCGCTGCCGCCAGACTTATCGGCTAACAGGCCATGTCAGCCACGAGGTGGACACGAAAACAGATTCGCCCAATCTACCATGAAGTCGTTGAAGTACAGACAACGGAGTAGAAGTACAGACAACGGAGTAGAAGTACAGACAACGGAGTAGAAGTACAGACAACGGAGTAGAAGTACAGACAACGGAGTAGAAGTACAGACAACGGAGTAGAAGTACAGACAACGGAGTAGAAGTACAGACAACGGAGTAGAAGTACAGACAACGGAGTAGAAGTACAGACAACGGAGTAGAAGTACAGACAACGGAGTAGAAGTACAGACAACGGAGTAGAAGTACAGACAACGGAGTAGAAGTACAGACAACGGAGTAGAAGTACAGACAACGGAGTAGAAGTACAGACAACGGAGTAGAAGTACAGACAACGGAGTAGAAGTACAGACAACGGAGTAGAAGTACAGACAACGGAGTAGAAGTACAGACAACGGAGTAGAAGTACAGACAACGGAGTAGAAGTACAGACAACGGAGTAGAAGTACAGACAACGGAGTAGAAGTACAGACAACGGAGTAGAAGTACAGACAACGGAGTAGAAGTACAGACAACGGAGTAGAAGTACAGACAACGGAGAAGAAGTACAGACAACGGAGGAGGAAATGAGGCATTACAAGGACAATTTTAAACATTATTGGTTACAAATAGGAAACAGTGTACGGAAGTTAAAACGTAATGTAGCAGTCTTTAATACAAAAGGAAAATATTTCAGGTGATATACAGAGGAAACAAAACTGGAAGGAAGAACAAATTCAGGACTAAATTGAGGAGAGTATCGCTATTCAGACAATTTTCATTAGCGACTCTATACCTTGAAAAAATTGTTCCGTAATTGCAACTGTTCATTAAGAATAAGACTGTCCTTCAGGGAAAGGTGTTTAAGAATTTCTAGCTCTTCTAAGATGTTAAAGCTAAAGCCTATTTTCTCTGAGTGCAGGATATTGACGTCTTTTATATCTTTAGGATTATGCCCTTTGATTAGAAGGTGATCGGCGAAAGTAGAATTGTGCACCCATGAATCTTATCGGAATAGCTCTACCTGTTTGCCCTATGTAATACTCGGGACAATCATCGCAAATAATTTTATAAACACCGGAATTTTGCAGAGGGGGAAGCGTAGGTTTCAAGTTATGTATGATATTTTTTAAAGAATTATTAGTTTAAAAGGCTACTCTATAGTTACACTTATTTTGAGACAAACGCTGTATTTTGCAAGAAACTGG
This sequence comes from Schistocerca gregaria, assembly GCF_023897955.1. Lineage (NCBI taxonomy): Eukaryota > Metazoa > Arthropoda > Insecta > Orthoptera > Acrididae > Schistocerca > Schistocerca gregaria. Next base: position 886,722,804 of record NC_064920.1, on the reverse strand, counting down.
ACCCAGAAATGGTATGGAGAAATTATTTTTTCATTAGGGTCATTAATAGAAATGCCTAGCGTGGTTATTCTCTTATTGGTTTTACTACTAACATATTATCTACTATGGAAAGGTCATAGCCATTACTGACGGCAATAGCTTTAACCAGACTTATTTAATATCTGAGATTTTCAGTGGAAAGGAGGATGGAGGTGATTCTAGACAGCTGAATGACAACAGGCTTTCTTATAACAATGTGGGTGTACTGAAGTGAAAGGTATAATTTGATCAGTACTGGTTTCCTTACGGAACATACTGAAGCTAATTTTGTTGTGAACTATCGTAAAAATGATATCTAGAAATTTTAACTGCTGCAACTCATTTTCAAGTTCACACATGAAAGAAATATTTTCGTGAAACTCGTTAAAATACTGAAAAGTCGATCAATACCGTCGTTAGGTCCTTAGTAAATGATCATGTCGTTGAGGTATCTAGCATATGGAAGAAAGCCTACAGCTGATGGTGAGAAATTACTGAAAAATTTTACTTTACTGAATTAATGAATACATCTGCAAGGATTCGTGCTAAGAGGTTCCGCATTGCAAGACCATCTAGTTGTTGATAGTTTTCCAGTAAGCTCAAAATAATTTTATTTAACTACGATACGAAATAAATTTTAAAATCGGTGATTTGCTCATTAGATAAGTCTCTTTTGAGTGGACGTAAATTGTTTCTACTATGTGTAAAGTTGCAAATACTGGCACATTTGTGTAATGATTTTTAATATCAAAGGAAAGTAATTTCGTATCTGTCGCAGTGAGTGTCTTTAATTATAGTAACTAAATCTTGAGTATTGCAAACATAATTATGGAAAACGTAAGATTTTTTTCAATATGTTTTGCCGAAATTTGGCAAGTCGTGATAGACACTGTTCATACTGTTGCAAATTGGGTGGATCGGATGGTCTTCCTATGGATTTTAATCTGAGCTCGTAACTTAAAGGGTTGAGGATTCATGTTGATTAGCTGATTTTTCTGCAAAGGTTTAAGAAGAGATTTGGCGTCGTTAATTGTGGTTATGACTTCTGCGAAGTTGGAGTGGGTTCCTCATGTAGCTCGGAAATACTGTTTTTCTCAAAGGACTGTAGATTTTTTGTAACATTCTTGTTTACAAGCAATGACAATGGTATTACCCTTACCAGCCTTCTTAACATACTTTTTAATCCTTTCTCCAGTAGCGACATCTCAGCTTTTGTAAAATTAAGGTCAGTTTTATTTAAAACCCTGTCAGATTTTATGATCACTCTTTTAAAAAACAAGCCAGATTAAAACATTTTAGAAGTGGAAGGAATTGCAACTTGCTTAATTTCTTTCCATGTCTAATGAGAATGTTTTGTCTAGAATTTCGTTAATGTGGATCCAAAAATTATCGTAGCTGCGTAGGTTTCTGCGGCCAGAGTCAGTCGACATATAAGTTTTCTGGTTATTGTACCGCGTCATATTGTATAAAGCTACTACTGGAGAAAACCAACGTTTCGGCCGTTGTTAGTGTTGACCCAGAAGACGGCCGCTACAACCGTGGCCGAAACGTTGGTTTTCTCCAGCAGTAGTTTTATATAATAGGACGCGGTACCATACACAGAAAACTTTTATGTCAAATACCAATTTGAATATTATAATTAACCCTAAAAATTTGTTAATTCGAAGTACAAATAATAAGCTTTTTCATTTAAAGCATCCTTCTTAGTACTCTGAGCACTTGTTTTTCAGACATGATTTTTTGCACTAAACGTTTGAAAGTATTTGGTTCTTTTTTGTACTGCTTAAAGTTCAGATAACACTTCACATAATTAGGTCCAAGTCCCCACGCTTCACACTGTTTAAATTTGTTTCCATACCGGCATTCAGAATTTTCATTTTCAGGTCTATTTCGTGACTGCCTTAGATATCTCGGCAGGTCAATTTGAAATTTTAAATACTTTGACTGGCTGTGATCCAACAACGGCACGCTATTTAGTTACAGATGTATAAACAAGTACAGCCACTTCGGATGCACAAAATTTTTGTCAATTGACCATTGGTATGATTGCACTAGGGTAATCATCATCATAATAAAAAGTTCCATAGAATACCTAAAAAATATGACATGGCTTGAAATAAATACACTCAATAGGATTACTTTAATAAATTAAGTAATTTCTCTAGGAGTTAGGGAAGACCTACAGAAGAGGATATCAATGACAAACTTTGTGGAATTTAATCAAATAGTGACAGTTTAACAATGCCGCCAAAATTTCTGCCCTCCTGTGCCAAATGTAAACGAACACTTAGCGCACGTACAAAGAACGAATATTACAGTTGAACGTCGTGTCGACATCGAGGTCAATGGGAACGGAAATCGGCCGTACCCTTTCAAAACAAACGTTTCGGTATTTGCTTGGAGTGAAGCAAGGAAATTACGTGAATTGTATGGCCGGATGCTGATTTGAACAGTTGTCCTACCGAATACGAGTTAAGTGTGCTAACCACTGCTCCATCTCTGTCGGTATTTTTGTGCTGGTCTTTACCAAGTTTCGTCTGATGTACGTCTCCACGCTACTCTATCCTGTGCGACCCTCTGTTTCAGAATAACTGCTGCAACCTGTATCCATTTGAAACCGATTACTGTACTCATCCTTCCTTTCGTCTCCCTCTAATTTTACCCCCACATTCCCTCAGTCACCAAACTGACGAACCCTTAATGCCTCAGGTTGTGTGCTATCAGTTGATCCCTCCGTTAAGTTACGTCATAGGTTTCGTTTCTCACTAATTCGATTCAGCACTTCCAAATCAGTTACGCGACCTATCCATCTGATCTTCAGCACTCTACAGCATCGCATTTCAAAGCTTCTGATTTCTTGTCTGCACTGCTTGTCATCCACGTTTCACTTCCGTACAACGCTATACTCCAGACAAATAGCTCCAGAACATTTTTTAACAAATTAATATCAGATGTTAACAGAGCCCCATTTAGAAATACTGTTTTAGCTACTGCCAGTGCGCGCATTACTTCATCTCTAAATCGTCAGTTATTTTTCCACACAAATGACTGAACTCTGTAAATTTTAATGTTTCCTAATCTAATTCCCACAGCATCATCTGATTTCTCTCCACTACATTCCATTATATTTACTTTAGATATTCGTCTTATACTGTCTTTGTAATGTACTATTCATTCCGTTGAATTGCTCTTCCAAGCCCTTCGCCACCGCTGTTAGTTACAATCTCATTAGTAAGCGTCAAAGTTTATTTGCTTCTTCCAGAACTGAAATTTCCTTTCCAAGTTTGTCGTTGGTTTACTTTATTGCTTCCTTACTGTACATATTGAGTAGCAAGGATACAATCCTCTCATTCCCTTAACTACTGCTTCCCCTTCATGTCTTTAGACTCCTATAACCTCAGTCTGATTTTGATAGAAGTTGTAAATAACCGCTCGCTCCTGTATTATATCCCTATTACCTTCAAAATTTTAAAGAGTTTAGCCCTCAAAAGCATTCTCTATATCTAAAGATGCTATAAATGTAAAATTCCGCTTTTCTTGCCCCATTTTCAAGATAAGACTTAGGGTCAGTGTTAACTTTCATTTCAAAATTTCCCCAGAACCGAGAATTACATACCCCAATGTCGATTCTACCAGTTTACAGTTTCTCTGTAAATAATTCATACAGATATTTTGCAACCTAGACTTAAACAGTAATAGCACAGCAAGGCCATACCGGATTCTGTTATAAGGCTAGGTGAGTTAATCATCTAAGCTGTTGCCCCTGCAACTACCGAAATCGAAGATAATCTCCCAAAAGTTGTAATACAATTTCTCCATTGTCGCTAGGAAATATGAATTAAAGATCTCCACTGGAAGAAAAAGGTAAGCAATGAAATTCTAAGTTGAAGACTTAGTTCGGTGAAGAACGTAGTTTGTGACATATCAAACATTTGTAAAAGAGATGAAGAGAAATGTTTGAGGGTGTCAAATGAATGGTACAATAATTAAAAAATTAATAAAATATACAAAGCAGTGGTACCATAATTAATGTCTGCAAAATAACGTCCGTACTATCACGGATATGTTGAAGTGAGACTTGTGCATCTATGTAAAAGGAACAACGTTTACAAATATTTGACTTTAGATTCCTAAAAAGAGCTACTGTGTAAGAAGACTTAACGACAGAGAGACGAATTACCCACATGAAACTGTGGTTAATGACTTTAAACTGCTCAGAAAAATGTCACGTGAGATGCTTTAAAAATTACCTATCATTACTGTTAATGCAGTAGAGGCCTCATGAAAATCGTAAAGTAGGAAGATGGAGACTGCGTCATTTGGAACTGGCCAAAGACTTAATCCATGACTGATTGCGATAGTGATGATGAAGGTAACGTTCATCATCAACAGTCAACGACATCTCGTCATTGTTGAGAAGATGGATATTTGACTCCGTCAACCATACGTGCCAGTCGATTAGAGCGAGAATTTGTCATTAGCAGTATCAGGAGCTTTGAATTTTTCTACCCTTGTTCGACACTGGTGATGTATTATTGTTATTACCTGACACTGATGTTTAACCTTACTGGGGTCGACACCTGCCTGCTGCTGTTTACGTCTTCAGTCTATTATAAGACTATTTTGTGGTACTGTACTTCAAGGAATGCTACAGGTTGCACCGCGATGTTGTGTGTTCGTATAGATGAATATGGTATTGGAGAATGTGAGAAGTGATAGATAATGAGTCACTATTGATACTAAGATCGTCAAATATATTAAGGGAGCCACCAAGCTCTGTCTACCCGCCAACAGATTGCCAACGTTAATCCTTTCAGATCTATACTGTGAGAAGTCTGAGCAATTTTAGGAAGTTAATAGCATAATCACTAATGGTTACGGGGTGTTAGAACAATTTCCGGAACACTTAAGCACAAAATTTGAGAACTAAAACCACAGGAAGTGCTGGGTGCCTCTTCCTGAGCGAAATAAATTTTTTTAAGAAGCTAAATAGATTTTTTGTGAATACAGAGAACAGTCAAATGCAAAGATTGCATAGAAGAGGGGGGTCGCATTTGGCGTCATCAGCCAGGACACAGACTACCCTTGCTGAATCACATTTAAAGCCACTCACGTTTCATACTAGTGGCTTAGTAACGGACTAACCTCGTGGGAAGAAAGCATGAAGTGTTCTGCGCTGCCGGCCACTGCGGAAGTCCGCGTTTCGAATCCCGAATGGTATGTCTGTCGTCCTCGCCCCGCTTTCCAAGTAATTGCCGCCTCGGTTGTTGACCCGATGTGGCCCCTGTCTTGCTCCGTTACGTCTGTGGCCCATTCTTTGCTTGTACCTGACGATGGTGAAAGATCGGAAAGCTCCATTTATAGTAGTTTCGTAATAAAACTTCCATCAAAGGTGGATGGGAGTTGGTGCATGTGGCAAAGTTCGTGTAGGGCCTACTGTAAAAGTAGCATAACTGGAAAAAGTATGTTTTCCAGCGTAATATGTACACTAGAATTAAATCTATGGATGTTAGTAGCTCCACACAACGACCACTATGCTACAACCAGTCACGGAATGTATGTGCCATATGATGATTCACTTGACTACATGCAACCGGTCATGGTATAATGAAAAACGAACCAGCAGAAAGGCGACTGGTTCCATCTGTTTGCGGAAACCTTTTTATTGTAATTGATGAAATGTCTATTTTCTTACTGCATCAGATTTGTTTGTAAGCTAGAGTTTTCAGCAACTTCCCTGTCAACACAACGTGTGGTACTTTCTTGTTATTGTTACTGTTATCTCATCACAGATGAGGTCTGTGATTCGATCAGAGGCAACAAAGAAAATGCGATTTAAAAAAGATCATTTGGTAGCGAATAGATAACAACCGACTTCAAGAACCTAGCAGAGGATGTGGCGAATGAAAAATGTTCTGAGTTATTCGAACTGGACAATACATGATTCCTGAAAGTCCTAAAACGGTAAAAATTTACAAGTAAGGAAAAAAGTCCTTAACAACTCGAGGCAAGTTAAGCGTTGTGACATATTTTTGACAAAACTTTCACTAATAGTCTACGGCATAAAAATTGAGCCAGTACACCAATTCTTTCCTGTATACTTTCTCATTCTCTGGTGAGAGCAGGCAGTTTTATATATGACCCATTGCAGGGTCAGGGACTTTGTAGCCGAATACGAGGCCAACTTTTAGTGAGGCATAGGGAATCCATTTTGGGATCTTGCAACAGGTCTTCTAGTTCTTGCACTTTTCTATCAGCGTAAACCAACCGTAAAAACTGGTGATATAGTGAGTGTAGCTCACCGACATATTATAACGTATCACGTAACGTATACTTCGCACAGTTAAAGTATGACCGAGTTTATTTAACGTTAACTTATCACCAAATTAGAGACTGACAATTACTCCCACTACTTAGGTCTCGACAGTTGCTATTCTTGCTGTGCACCGACACACATTTGTTTCTTTTCCTCTCCAATATCCATCGATCATTGAATGTAAGTTATAATACGTATGAATTCTCTGTTGACCTGACCTTTACTGTCCCGAAACCACAGAAAGAGATACAAGAATATACTAACAAGATAACTCAAACACGTAGAAACAGTCAAACAAATATTGTCAAACACTTCGATTCCTGCTTTAACTTTATGTAAGCACCACTGTCAGCAAGGGCAGTATAAAACGCTTTCATAGCGCATTTTCAGTCACAGTTCAGCCACCTCTCGGCACTTTAAATACAGTAACCAAACGAAAAAAACACTTTCAAATTCGCACCCATGTCAGCTCGAACACAAGTCATGCAAATGTCTGCAGTCACACTACATATATAACAGATATTCCATGCCGTCTAGGCAAGTGAAATATAACAGCTAACTTTACTATTAGCTCAAGTGCAGTGCAACATAAATTTTTGGTATTTGATTTTCAATAAGTATTTAAGAGGAAAACCTTTACACTCATTCTTTAAACTATTACTTATTACGACAATAGCTAGTCATGACTTAAATTCAGGCCAGCAGAAAATATTTCAGTTTAGCATTCAGTGTTCTACACGAACTGAAAGCACAGCTAAATGCCAATTGAAAACAGTGCATCGTTCGTAAAGAATAAGAAGGTACTGAGTATATTTACGTGACGTAAAATAGTTTAACACATTACCGTAACAACTGGTAGTAAAAAGATGTTAGTGTTTACAGCTTCATAAATGTTCCAATCCACCTTTGGGTGAATGCACTGTACCTCAACGAATATTGCTCATTCCGCAATACGTGTGTAGTACACGTCATGAACATCCATTAGCTAGCCAAAATCGTCCCGTTCGTCCTGTGCTGCCATTGTCTCAGACGTCGTAAACAGCTAATACCAAAGAAGTTACTATGTCCTGCCAACCACTCACAAAGTTTTGTGTTGTTTGAAAAGGATTCCAACATAAACACTTGCACCACGTTACAATATTTCTGTTACAAATTACTTGAAATAGATAATAAAAACCACAAACATAATTTAAACTTGACAGTTTACAAAACTACAAAAGGTTAAAATAATGGCCAACAGATGTCACCATGTATGGTCAACTCGCATTTCTAGATAGCTCCTATATGAAAGAGCTAAAATTAGTTAGACAGCCAACAGATGGCATCTTCGACCGGTGAAGTGTAGTCCATTCACAGCCGAACCAACGACCAGATAACGAAACAGAAGAAACAAAAATAATTTTTACGGGTGTTGCTTAATTTCACAGACTGAACAGAGAGAGGGGAAATAGTCTGCTTTTAAGTGTGCAGGAATATCCCCCAGACAAAAGGTTGAAAATCTGGTACAGGTGTAAGTGGATTTGTTCTTGTGTACACAGAATAAGGTAGATAACCTGTCCGACATGTGCTTTGTATCTATATCTATTGTTCTGTTACGGCAGACTTAATTTACAGAATTGTCGGAACTCAGCAGCCTCTTTAGATATCATATCGTACAGGATCTTTTTTGCTAATCTGAAAATTTTATGTTTCTAAAAGTTTGCAAATCTAGGCACAGTCTACTGCATATTATTACTGCTTCCATTTTATCAAAACCCGTAATTGTGATTTATGATTTCAGAGCATATCACATACATGTTTAAACCGTTGAATCCTATTGAATTCCATAAAATTCTCATCAACAATTTCCATGAAATACATACTGATATGACTGCGAATTTTGAAATGAACTGGTATTCGGCGTAGGGCATATCCTGTGATACTGAGTGTGCGTCTGTCCATTTCTTTTAAATTTGACGGTACACTGAGGGGAGAGTAGCGGTCCTCTGTACACCAGACAACTGTGGGACGTTATTTGAATCGGCAATGCACATTGAAGCCCCATAATTACACTAATGATGTAACGTTTCAAATGTAAAACCCAGCGAACAGCCATTTTCTTCTGAAAATGAAATGTTCGCCTGGTGCAAGTCTTTCGATTTGACGCCACTTCGGCAGCTTGCGCGTCGATGGGGATGAAATGATGATGATTAGGACAACACAACACCCAGTCCCTGAGCGGAGAAAATCTCCAATCCAGCCGGGAATCGAACCCGGGCACTTTGGATTGACAGTCTGTCGCGCTGACCACTTTTTTTTTTTTAAATTTTGTTTCTTATTGATCGATGTGTTTGGTCGTTGCGGACGTCGCAAGACATCCTGTTAAAGTTCAGTGGTTGTTCCTTCCACTCAGTTTTTTTTATTACAGAGGGCAACTGACTCTGACCGAACACGCTGAGCTACCGTGCCGGCACCACTCAGCTACCGGGGGCTAAGTAACAGTTATCAGAGTTTTATTGAGTAATCAGTGTTAATACTAGGGCGCAACGTCCATTATAACTTCATTGCTGCTGTGAGCCAACATACAAACACTCACAGAAGGTAACACTGAAGGCATTAAACCATTTTTTATTTCTTTATTAATAAACGTGGTCATTATACGGAAGAAAGACGAAATACTCGAACCTTTGCTGTTATGTACTTCAGTTTCGTAGATGTGAGCTAATAACCTACTCCTAATATCGCTTCATCCCATTCCATAAATCATAATCTGGAAGAAAGGTGGTTTCATTTTATTTTCCGCTAGTGAATAGTGAAAGATGTCTGTTTTAGTATGCAACAGAGTACATAAATATGTACTGGTTTGTTCCTAGTTCTCTGTTCCTGTGGTTCTTTAGAAATCTTAGTTGTCGTTTAAGGCTGATTTACAAGCTACGTATGTCTCCCTATTACTTTAGGTAGCAAGTGCGAGTTAAAACGAACTAAGAAGGCACTTAGCAGCCGGGCAAAGATTGTTCGCCCACGTCCTATTAGGCAGACAAGTTGTATTTAACGAAAAGCTGACTTACAGGTAAGTGTACATGACTAATTACTTAAGGACAGTTGGAGTTTAGCGTCTCATTGGCGTCAGTGACCCAGCATGCGGTTGATTCAGCCAGTGGTGAGGAAGGAAACTGCTCGTTGTCCCGTTTTCACACAATCGTGCTGGCAATGCGTCCACATGGTTTCGAATACGAGAACAGCTCCGTCAACCGTGTGTCTCTTCGTTCAGCAAATGTTTTGGGAACTTAACCAAGAATTACTTCATATTCGTTGTCATCTTTACGGTACTTTGGATTCACGTGAACCAAAACGAACATTCGACCAGCAACGGAACTGTGGAAGCGTCATTCAAAACCATTATTTGCCTGACGATAACCAAGACGATTCTTTTTCTGCTCGGTCTCGCCTCCGGCACCGACAAGATGATGTATGAGGTCATAAAACCATGTCGTCACAGTGCATCAAGATGAATAATGAGCATGTTGAAAACACTAATTACGACGTGAATGTCATCTGGCAAAGCCCAATTTACGCAGACGTTGATCGAGCGCGTTAGCTGTGCCGGACGAAAATTGTATTTGAATATTAATGTCAGCAAGCGCTAACGCACGATTATCTTCTTCCTCGATGTATATGAATGGAGTTCATAAGCGTCTTCGTACGTTATAATCAAGTTCGTCTTTGTTCTTACGCTCATGACTTCCACTGCTCTGTATTCAAATGGTTACAGTGTCTTTGAGGTTTCATTCTGTCTCAGATGAATTGCCCTTTTCTGTTCTCTTAATGTTCCATTCTTCACTTATTGTAAGCACAATTTTCAGGCACCGCAGTAACGAAAGTAATGTTTGATAATTTTAAGTGTGACAATTTAAGACTACAATTTAATGTTCTCTTAAAGGATTTGCCCGACGCGTAATTTGTCACAGCGTAGATGAAATTGAAATTTCCATGTTTACATACTGCTGTCAATTCGGCTCGGCTTCGCACTGTAGCGTTAAATATTTACGGCCAAATGACTTGGGTGGCGTAGAGCTATGAATACATTTCAGAGAACGACGTTAAGTAACTAAAGATCATCACTTTCATATAAATTACGCAAGGTAAGCAGTGCATGTCAGGAAAGATGTCCAGAGGCAAGAAAATTATGTCTTCCGTATTGAATTAGCATATGGAGTGACATCTCATGGCAATGATGGAAGCACGTCGTGGTGTGTGTAACATGTTCACAACCAACATACAGGGTGTTTCAAAAATGACCGGTATATTTGAAACGGCAATAAAAACTAAACGAGCAGCGATAGAAATACACCGTTTGTTGCAATATGCTTGGGACAACAGTACATTTTCAGGCGGACAAACTTTCGAAATTACAGTAGTTACAATTTTCAACAACAGATGGCGCTGCAAGTGATGTGAAAGATAAAGAAGACAACGCAGTCTGTGGGTGCGCCATTCTGTACGTCGTCTTTCTGCTGTAAGCGTGTGCTGTTCACAACGTACAAGTGTGCTGTGGACAACATGGTTTATTCCTTAGAACAGAGGATTTTTCTGGTGTTGGAATTCCACCGCCTAGAACACAGTGTTGTTGCAACAAGACGAGGTTTTCAACGGAGGTTTAATATAACCAAAGGACCGAAAAGCGATACAATAAAGGATCTGTTTGAAAAATTTCAACGGACTGGGAACGTGACAGATGAACGTGCTGGAAAGGTATGGCGACCGCGTATGGCTACCACAGAGGGCAATGCGCAGCTAGTGCAGCAGGTGATCCAACAGCGTTTCCGTTCGCCGTGTTGCAGCTGCGGTCCAAATGACGCCAACGTCCACGTATCGTCTCATGCGCCAGAGTTTACACCTCTATCCATACAAAATTCAAACGTGGCAGCCCCTCAGCGCCGCTACCTTTGCTGCACGAGAGACATTCGTTAACGATATAGTGCACAGGATTGATGACGGCAATATGCATGTGGGCAGCATTTGGTTTACTGACGAAGCTTATTTTTACCTGGACGGCTTCGTCAATAAAGAGAACTGGCGCATATGGGGAACCGAAAAGTCCCATGTTGCAGTCCCATCGTCCCTGCATCCTCAAAAAGTACTGGTCTGGGCCGCCATTTCTTCCAAAGGAATCATTGGCCCATTTTTGATCCGAAACGATTACTGCATCACGCTATCTGGACATTCTTGGTGAATTTGTGGCGGTGCAAACTGCCTTAGACGACACTGCGAACACCTCGTGGTTTATGAAAGATGGTGCCCGGCCACATCGCACGGCCGACGTCTTTAATTTCCTGAGTGAATATTTCGATGATCGTGTGATTGCTTTGGGCTATCCGAAACATACAGGAGGCGGCGTGGATTGGCCTCCCTATTCGCCAGACATGAACCCCTGTGACTTCTTTCTGTGGGGACACTTGAAAGACCAGGTATACCGCCAGAATCCAGAAACAATTGAACAGCTGAAACAGTACATCTCATCTGCATGTGAAGCCATTCCGCCAGACACGTTGTCAAAGGTTTCGGGTAATTTCATTCAGAGACTACGCCATATTATTGCTACGCATGGTGGATATGTGGAAAATATCGTACTATAGAGTTTCCCAGACCGCAGCGCCATCTGTTGTTGACAATTGTAACTACTGTAATTTCGAAAGTTTGTCTGCCTGAAAATGTACTGTTGTCCCAAGCATATTGCAACAAACGGTGTATTTCTATCGCTGCTCGTTTAGTTTGTATTGCCGTTTCAAATATACCAGTCATTTTTGAAACACCCTGTATATACTGTATGCGAACCATGGGTGGATGGCTTAGTGTGTCTGAGTGATTGTGCTATGTATCGGAGCATGGCCGGCTCTGTGCCCTCGGTGACTCAGATGGATGGCAAGGACAGGCGACGAAGTACGTACGGCGTTGGCATAGATACAGCGATACGGGATGGCGGCGTTAAGCGTGCTTAATCTACAAAAGTCACGCTGTATGATGTCGGTCGACGGTTACAACCGCGGTAGGAAGGCCCGCTCATGCTAGTTAACACCATAAAATGTCTAGGTGTTATATTCCACACGGATCTGCAGCGGACAGCAGCGGATAACTACCGACGCATATTGAAGCTGATGCGGACAATGGTGCTGTTACAGAAATTAAGAGCGTTGGATATGATTCGGAGGGTGACCTATGTTAACGTACACCTAGCATCGAGACGCACTCACGTAGCGCATGTCCTGCCATTAACGCGCACAATGGCATCACGGATACAAGCATCTTTCGGATCTTACGTGAGTGTGGGACACCTGTTTAAGATCCAATACACAACCTGGAGAGGGTGGACTTGCTCTGGTGAACGTATATGAAAAGGCACGGACGTTATTCGTCAGTACCATTTTACGACAGTGGTGCTGTCAGTTTCGCAATATCTCGGGTGCGTTGGCCGATGTACTAGCGCCCACTTCAATGCTGCCCGCAGTCAATGTGGGCCATATTTCACCGAAGATGTCACATTTCAATTTTTTTTGTTTTGTTTTGAGCTTAACTATGTCAGAGAATCCTTTCCAACAACACGACTACCGACGACGCGAGATGTATACCAACTCTTACTGCGCCGGTGCCCCGGGTATATCCTGGAAAAGAAGTACCCAGACAAGAATTGGCGACAGATCTGGCGCGTTATGCGGAACGTTTACCTCCCAACGTCGGTACGCTCAACATGGTATGTGGTGGTAAATAGGAAGTTCGCAACGAATCAACGGCGACACGCGATTCATTTTGCAGACACTCCACTATGTTTAGGATGCGCAACAGTGGACACTGATGAACATCGTTTAGCATGTGGTGGGGCGGCTCCGGTGTGGCACTTGGCACGACAGATATTGGTGTTCCTGTTACGCTCCGCCCCTCACACAGTTTCATCAGACACACTTTTTTCCCCCAAGAATCTTATTTTCCAGTCCAAAAAACCAATGCAGTGGCATGGGTGCGGGGAATGGTTGTGGGCTACGTCCATAACGTATCGGAAAAGGACAAAATGGATTTTTGGCATTTTCTCCTGGATGGACACACGAAGCTGCAACAGCATAAGAAATATAGGCAAGACTTCGCTAATTACCTGCGACTTACATTTACCGACCCACCGACCAGATGGGGTGTGTCGGGTGAGAGATGAGATAGACGAAGAAGCCGAGATAGACATCGATAACACTTACGGACTCTTAGTTAATTTCGAGAAGACGACCCAGTCTTATACCAACGTCTGGACAACGAGTCGATAGATGGCTCTCTTGCTCTATCGAACGTCGGCCGTGAGCAGGTGTCGCCCCGACACGAATTTCATTTCATTGCTAGAGGAGCATGTTTCTTTTGTATTTGTACTATCCCCGATGTCTTCATGTCTTTTTCATTTAGACATTTCCAATTTTATTCATTTCTATACTTAAGTAATTTTCTAATTAGCCACTATTTGTAACATTTGGACATTGTAGACACTATTTAGGTGGTAGTATAACAAAATGTATGTCAGCAAGGGTTGTAAGTCTGACATTAAAAAAAAAAAAGAGTAGCGTTGAAGTCTTAGTCTGAGCTTCAAACCACTTTTACCCCATTTTTGTCCTTACTTTAATAAGAAAAAATAAAAAAGTAAAAAAAGAAAACAAAAAAGTTGGTAGAGAAGAAAAAAACAAAAAAATAAAAAATAAGAAAAGAGGATGGATAGAGCGTCTGCCATGTAAGCAGCAGTTCGAGTCCCGGTCGGGGTACACATTTTCAGCTGTCCTCATTGAGATACACGAACAACACCTGTTAGCAGCTGAGGGTTTCGATTCTTTGTAGCAGGATGCTAGTGCTGGCCGTTTATGAGATACCTTATTTTCAAAAGTTACCACAACGACACTTGTTTGTGTCGGTCTGTGTTTCATCAATGGAACACTTAACGTGCACAGGTGTCGCAGCCTTCTAACAGACCATCTTCCACGGATGCTGCAGTACATTCATCTGCAGACTAAGAGGAGCCTGTGGTACCAGCAAGATGGTAGTCCAGCCAATAGTGCTTGGTACTACAGCATGTCTTAATGAACTGTTCCAGAGCGTTGAATTTGACGCACTGCCAATGTACCTTGGCCGGACGTTCTCAGTATTTGACGCCTGTAAATGTTTTCCTATAGGGAAAGCTGAAAGACGGCTTCTGCAGGGACACACCAACGACAATCATTGATATGCAAAGACGTATTACTGCAGTCTGCTGGGATATCTCCGCTGAAATACTACCACATGTGCAGCAGTTGTTCCATCCAGACGAGAAGCGTGTGTGGCCGTGGCCCATTGTCATTTGAACAAAACCTGTGAGGGCCACTTCTCTCGTTATTGGTCAAAATTCACACGCACTTGTTTTGTTCTTTAGTGTGTGCTCTCACAGGTAATGTACAAGTGTCGGTGTGGGAACTTTTTAAAAATACGAGCCCCGACTACCAAAGAATTCTATGGAAGTCGCACATCAATAGCACTTTCCATTTTCCGCAATATTTGCGATGCAAGTTTCATGTGATTCTTTCAGCATATGGAAAGAGATTCTATTGTCAAATTCAATTTATATTATAGTACCTCCGTGTATTTGGAAGTTGCTTTCCTAAAATTTTATGCAGAAGATCCATTAAAAAGACAAGTAAACCTTGGATAACTAGTAAAATGAAGTCTCATGGAAGAGGAAGAGAGAAGTTTATATAAAGGCCAGAGTAAGCCTTAATCGGTCATTGCTTGCATACTACAAAAATATTGTAGTATTTTAAGAAAAGTCATTAAAATTTCGAGAGATATGCACATCCTAAAAAGTGCTTCAAATGGCTCTGAGCACTATGGGACTTAACATCTGAGGTCATCAGTCCCCTAGGACTTAGAACTACTTGATCCTAAATAACCTAAGGACATCACACACATGCATGCCCGAGGCAGGATTCGAACCTGCGACAATAGCTGTAGCGCGGTTCCAGACCGAAGCGCCTGGAACCTCTCGGCTACACCGGCCGGCTGCACATTCTAACTGAAACAAATAGTGGAGATAACAATATTAAAACTATGTGGGATAATATCAAATGGGAGACAGGACAGACAGTGAGTGTACAACATTAGATCACAATTAAACTAAATGACAATGTTGTTATAGACAATTTACAAGTAGGGAACACTTTTAACACTTACTTTCTATACAAAGCAACAAAAAAAGGATTAAAAAGTTCAATTGAAGAAGTAAGACACTGCATTAAAAATGTCATACCACAAAACATTAAGCAGATAGAAATAGCAAAAGCCTCCACTGAAATTAATAGAATTATAGAAATTCTAAAAACAAAAACTTACGAAGTGTCGATGGAATGTCAAACCAAATTCTAAAACCTTATTCCAACTTCATAAGTAACGTCCTTAGCGTTATATGTAATGCAGGGAAGTTTTGCAGACAGGCTGTAATAGGCAATTGTTAAATCTCTTCATAAGAAAGGTGACAAGATAGACTTAAACCATTACCGTCTGGTTTCCTTACAAATTTTTTTTCCAAAACATGTACTCAGTAGTCGTTTCACACGTAGGCAGAATAGTTTACTTAGCGTATGACAGTTTACATTCCAAAAGGGTTGCGCGATTGAGACTGCTGTTTATACCTTCACTCATCAAATAGCACAAGCCTTAAATAATAAAGTATCCCTAGTGGGTATTTTTGTGATCTTTCCAAGATGGCCGGCCGGGGTGGCCATGCGGTTCTAGGCACTTCAGTCTGGAACCGCGAGACCGCTACGGTCGCAGGTTCGAATCCTGCCTCGGGGATGGATGTGTGTGATGTCCTTAGGTTAGTGAGGTTTAATTAGTTCTCAGTCTAGGGGACTGATGACCTCAGATGTTAAGTCCCATAGTGCTTAGAGCCATTTGAACCTTTTTGCGCATATCATATTACTCTCTCAGAAAAGCTCAAATTTTTTGGAATAGATGGTTTTAATCATACTTAACAAATAGAATGCAAAAAGTTGTACTGAATAATCCAAGCGATGTTGGAAATGTCGAAAGCTGTAGTGACAGGGGAGAAATCACAAAGGCAGTCCCACTGGGTTCGGTTTTAGGTCCATTCCTATTGCTTATTGTGGTGTCACCGCCAGACACCACACTTGCTAGGTGGTAGACTTTAAATCGGCCGCGGTCCGTTAGTATACGTCGGACCCGCGTGTCGCCACTATCAGTGATTGGAGACCGAGCGCCGCCACACGGCATGTCTAGAGAGACTTCCTAGCACTCGCACCAGCTGTACAACCGACTTTGCTAGCGAAGGTTCACTGACTTCTACACTCTCATTTGCCGAGACGATAGTTAGCATAGCCTTCAGCTACGTTATTTGCTACGACCTAGCAAGGCGCCAGTATCCGTACTATTCATATTGTGAATCATGTACCATAAAGAGCGACGTCCATCATTAATGGATTAAAGTTAAGTATTCCACCAGATACGTCCGTTTTTTTCTCAATTCTAATTCCCTTGTCATGTTTCAGACCTCACGCCAGCCTGCGTGAGCTAAAACGCGTGCATTTCGGCCTCCTTTAGAAAAACACGGTTGGCTCTCCTGCCAACCACAACACTTATACATGTGAAATACAGTGAAGTGAGAAAAGTCTTGGGATACCTCCTAACATCGTGTCGGACCCCTTTTTGCCTAGTATAGGGCACCAACTCGACGTCGCATGGACTCAACAAATCATTGAAAGTCCCCTGCAGAAATATTGAGCAATGCTGCTACTATAGCCATCCATAATTGCGAAAGTGTTGCCAGCGCAGGATTTTGTGCACGAACTGACCTCTCGATTATGCCCCATAAACGTAAGATGGTATTCATGTCGGGCGATCTAGGTGGCTAAATCATTCACTCGAAGTGTCCTTAGTGTTCTTAAACCAGTCGCCAACAACTGTGGTCTGGTGAGAATTCCATCATTGTTTGGGAACACGAAGTCGATGAATGTGTGCAAATGGTCTCTAAGTAGCCGAACATAAACAGCCAATGATTGGTTTAGTTGGACCAGAGGACCAAGTCCGTTCCACGTAAACGAGCCGACACGATTATGCAGCCACTATCAACTTAAACAGTGCCTGACAACTTTGGTCCTGGGTTTCGCGCGGTTTGCGCCACACTCTAACCCTACATAGCTCCTATCAGCTGAAATCGTCACTTGTCTGACCAGTCCATGGCTTTCCAGTCGTCTAGAGTCCAATCAATATGGTCGATATGGTCACAAGCCCAAGAGGAGCGCTGCTGATAATGCCGTGCTGTCAGTAACGGTGCTGGTGTTGGTTGTTTGCTGCCATAGCCCACTATCCTGATCAATACAGTTCGTCGTAAGTTCCACATTGATTTCTGCGGATATTCCACACAGTGTTGCTTGTCTGTTAGCACTGACACCTCTACGCAAATGTCGCTGCTCTCGGTTGTTACTTGAAGACCGTCGGCCATTGCGTTGTCCGTGGTGAGAGACAATACCTGAGCCGGCCGCGGTGGTCTATCGGTTCTAGGCGCGCAGTCCGGAACCGCGCGACTACTACGGTCGCAGGTTCGAATCCTGCCTCGGGCACGGATGTGCGTGATGTCCTTAGGTTAGTTAGGTTTAAGTAGTTCTAAGTTCTAGGGGACTGATGACCAGAGTAGTTAAGTCCCATAGTGCTCAGAGCCATTTGAACCATTTTTGACAATACCTGAAATTTGATATTCTCGGCACGCTCTTGACGCCGTGGGTCTCAGAATGTTGAATTCTCTAACGATTTCGGAAATGGAATGTCACTTGGGGTCTAGCTGCAACTGCGTTTCCGCGTTCAAAGTGTGTTAAATCCCGTCCTTGCGGCCATAATCACGCCGGAAGACATTTCACATGAATCACCTGAGCACAAATGACAGCTCCGCTAATGCTCTGCTCTTTTATACGTTGGATTCATGCTACTTCCGCCATCTGGACATGTGCATATTGCTACCCATGACTTTTGTTACCGCAGTGTATCTTCCACTTAACAGTCAAGAGGCGGGATTGGTACTTTTCGCAGACGATGCTAGTATTATAACAAATCCCACCAAATAGGAAGCAACAGAAGAGATTGTAAATGATATTTTAGAAAGAATTATAAAGTAATTGTCAGAAACTGACTCTCTCTAAATTTTGAAACCACATACTATTTTCAGTTATGCAAAACAAACACTCACACTGAAACATGTTAGGATGCAGCCAGCCTCGTGCTTCATCCTTTTCTACTCAGCTCACTTAATTCCTCGATATGATTGGTCTCACTGATTGAAAAATTCCGATGTATATGCAGAGAGCAGTATAGTCCACGGGAGTGTATGATGGCTGTAGGTGATTCCTTCGATTCTAAAATGCATGTTGAATTCTCTTTTTTGGTAGTGCAGTTTCCACTCCCTTGGCCTTGCCCCCAGCGAGAGAGGCGAGTGACCGTACACGCGCTCTAAACGATAAAACACCGGCTACTCGAGCCTCTGTTAGCAGCCGCCCTCATTTAAATAATCGAAACTGCAGCAGGTACTTACGTTCTCATGCTTAGCACAATGCGTTTCGACAATTCATTCTCATTATCACATGCATTTGTTTACACGCATATGTTTCATGATGTTTGCATATATTACTTTCTGCCTCTGTAGCATCTTTTTGCGGTTAGACAGCAATCGGAAAATCGGATAAAATGAATCTTTGAGTGGTTTTAATTGTTAACGTTAGAAACTGTTTTCTTTTTGTCTACTTACAGCTATTCTCAATGAAGAACTACATACATCAAAGAAAGGTTTGCTTCACCCCGGTTTCCATAACTAATGAAAAATGACTTTGACTATGGATATTGTTTCACAGACACAGTCCCTGTGACTGTTCAGAGATGTCACTAAACCCACCGGAAGATGCAAACAACCATGGATCAACATCCCCTATTAGACAAAGGGGATCCGGCAGCCGATCAGTTCCAGTCATTCCACCAGGAAGGAGGTACACGGCTTGTGTTGTCTGTAGTTCAACCATGCCTAGACGGTAATTACCGCGGTTTCATCGAGTCCACATTGTTACTTTGTGCCAGGAAGGGCTTCCATAAAGGAGAGTATCCAGGCGCCCCGGAGTGAAGTGAAGCGGTGTTCTTCGGACATGGAGGAGGTACAGGGAGACAGGAATTGTCGATGACATGCCTAATTCAGACCACCCAAGGGCCACTACTGCAGTGGATGACCGCTACCTACGGATTATGGATCGGAGGAACGCTGACAGCAACGAAACCATGTTGAATAATGCTTTTCGTGCAGCCACAGGACGTCGTGTTACGACTCAAATTGTGTGCAATAGGCTGCATGATGCGCAACTTCACTCCCGACGTCCATAGCGAGGTCCATCTTTGCAACCACGACACCGTGCAGCGTGGTGCAGATGGGCCCAACCACATGCCGAATGGACCGTTCAGGATTGGCATCACGTTCTCTTCACTGAAGAGTGTTGCATATATCTTTAACCAGACAATCGTCGGAGACGTATCTGGAGGAAACCAGGCTTGTCGGAGACTTGTTTGAGGGAAAACCGGTCAAGATGAACGATTTAGACACTCTGTCCAGTGAATGCAGCAAGCTGGAGGTTCCCTGCTGTTTTTTGGGGGTGGGAGGTGGGGGCATTATATGGGGCCGACGTACGTCGCTGGTGGTCATGAAGCCGCCGTAACGGCTGCACGATACATGAATGTCATCCTCCGACCGATACTGCAGTCTTACCGGCAAGGCATTCGTCTTCATGGACGACAATTCACGCACCTATCGTGCACACCTCGTGAATGGCTTCCTTTAGGATAACGATATCAAATGGTTCAAATGGCTCTGAGCACTAGCACTATGGGACTTAACATATGAGGTCGTCAGTCCCCTAGAACTTAGAACTACTTAAACCCAACTAACCTAAGGACATCACACACATCCATGCCCGAAGCAGGATTCGAACATGGGACCGTAGCGGTCGCGTGGTTCCAGACTGAAGCGCCTAGAACCGCTCGGCCACACCGGCCGGCTGATAACGATATCGCTCGACTAGAGTGGCCAGCATGTTCTTCAGACCTGAACCCTATCGAACATGCCTGACATACATTTAAAAGGGCTGTTTATGGACGACATGACCCACCAATCACTTTGAGGGGTCTACGCCGAATCGCCGTTGAGGAGTGGGACAATCTGGACCAACAGTGCCTTGATAAACTTGTGAATAGTATGCCACGACGAATACAGGCACGCATCAATGCAAGAGAACGTGCTGGCTCTGAGCACTATGGGACTTAACTTCTGTGGTCATCAGTCCCCTAGAACTTAGAACTACTTAAACCTAACTAACCTAAGGACATCACACACATCCATGCCCGAGGCAGGATTCGAACCTGCGACCGTAGTAGTCGCGCGGTTCCCGACTGAGGGCCTTAACCGCTAGACCACCGCGGCCGGCGAAGACGTGCTATTGGGTACTACAGGTACCGGTGTGTTCAGCAGCTTGGATCACCACATCTGAAGGTCTCGCTGTATGGTGGTACAATATGCATTGTGTGGTTTTCATGAGCAATAAAAAGGGTGCAAATGATGTTTATGTTGATCAGTATTACAATTTTCCGTCAGGTTCCGGAATTCTCGAAACCGAGGTGATGCGGAACGTTTTTTGATTTATGTAGATTCATGTAAACAAATGCTCCAATGCACTTGAAAATGAGAATAAACTCTCGAAACGCATTGCGCTAAGCATCAGAACATAAGTGAATGGTGTAGTTTTCAATATATAAATCATGAATGACACAGTTGCGGCCTGTAATGAAACATCTAATATGATGAACGAAGTTAAGTAAATTAGGCAGCCCCCTGCTATCGTATTCGATGTGACAGAGGACGGTGTACGTCTTTAACAGGATTAGCAACTGCCCTTGCCTGTGGCGAGTACGAATACCACCCACTGTCGTGAAGCAGCCGCGGGGTGCCTCCACAGTCAAGTCTTTTGTTTCGTGTCAAAGAGTCTCCTGGCGCCTAGAGTGTAAACACAGAGAAGGCACAGTTACACAAAGCTTTGGCCGGGCTCCTTTTGACAAGTCGGGGCACACAATCCTTGGGAGTGGCGATTTGCCATACGGCGGCACTCACAAGTTTCTAGAACGAAGAGTTGTGATAAGTCAGTGTTTTTGCAGTCTTCCGAAAAGCGACGCCGAACCTTCCAGAAAATAAACTGCCAGAGTTTTCGGATTGGAAAAATAAAGTATGCGATCTTGGGTTGGCCAAAATGGCAGTTTTGGCTGGGTCGTACCGCAAAGGAAAGGGAGAGCAGAGTATCAGTAACAGTTCTTAGTGGTCTGGAGCTGATAGATTACGCTTCTTCGCGTTATGACGCAGACAGAGGACACTTCTTCAATGGGAGGCGTAGGGATGGTCGAAGTCTGGACTTGGAGAGGAGCAGTCGGTTCACAGGCAGATGGGCTGCGCCACGCCAGCGTCCGTATCTGCCTGCGACCTTGACGTACGTCGTCTCCCACAACTGATGTAAGTTTCGCAGGTAAACAACGCATGAAATTCGCAAAGGATGATAAGCGTGTTGTTTTAGTTTAATCAGCCAGTCACTGTGTAGTGACCTTTTGGCCGTGAGTTCACTCTTTGGGATTCTATTTCTCTTTACTCCCTAATCTTCCAAGGTAATCTACTCGCTAATCTTCCAGTGGAATCATCACCACTAATTTGATTTCGTGAGCTGTAGCCAATTAATACTGTGGTGTCACCGCCAGACACCACACTTGCTAGGTGATAGCCTTTAAATCGGCCGCGGTCCGGTAGTATACGTCGGACCCGCGTGTTGCCACTACCAGTGATTGCAGACCGAGCGCTGCCACACGGCAGGTCTAGAGAGACCTACTAGCACTCGCCCCAGTTGTACAGCCGACTTTGCTAGCGATGGTACGCTCTCAATTGCCGAGACGATAGTTAGCATAGCCTTCAGCTACGTTATTTGCTACGACCCAGCAAGGCGCCAGTATCCGTACTATTGATATTGTGAATCATGTACCATAAACAGCGACGTTCGTCATTGATGGATTAAAGTTAAGTATTCCACCAGCTACGTCCGTTTTTCTCAATTCTGATTCCCTTGTCATGTTCCAGACCTCACGCCAGCCTGCGTGAGCTAAAACGCGTGCATTTCGGCCTCCTGTAGTAATGGTGTTGGCTCTCCTGCCAACCACAACAAATACGATGTCATATCCATTTAGCCTGTTCTACGAGATCTTTCTGGGGCTTTTCTTTTCAGAGACCCGTAATTATCACACCTTCATATGTGTATATGCGTTCATTCTCGCATGACAAGTGACACTTGATTCATTACAGTAGCTGATAGTCTCCATCACTACCTAGTATTTATTAACATTTAATCAGGGCACACATATATGATCCAAGTGTTAGAGCCAACTTTTCCCTTCCATTTTTTGTGCACAGTTCCATTACCTACACCTTGACAGTGGTGAGAGAATTGTACATTGAGTGGAGATACTCAATGCATTTGGTGCCAAATCAGATCTACTGTAGCCTTAATCCCAGAAGGACCTTTCAATTACAGTAATTGATGTAGGACGTGAGCAGGAGTCAGTAAATAGGGTAGAATGCAAATTTTTTGGTAAAAATTCTGATGAGAACTTGAACTGAAAGAAGCACATTACTGAGCTTCTCAAACTATTCGGTTCAGCCACTTTTGCTCTTCGTATAATTGGTTATCTTGGAAACAAACTATTAATCTCCTTACATACTTTGCATACTTCCACGCAACAATGTTTTATGGAATAATTTTCTAGGATAAAGTACTGATTGCAAAAAAGCGAACAGAAATAATTATATACCGTGTTGACCCGTGGTAGACATGTTGTACCTCTTCAAGGAGCTCGGCATTTTAAAGCCCTATCACTGTACGTATATTTGCTAACGCCATTTATTACAAATAATCCATCATAGTTTGATAGGAACAGTGATGTGGGTACCTAAAACACTGGAGGGAAAAATTATCTTTACTACCATTACTGAAGCTGTCAGTGGCTCAAAAAGAAGCTCACTATGCAGCAACAAAAATTTTTGATCATTTGCTCAATACCATAAAATGTCTGACAGGTAGCAAAGCAAGTTTTAAATCAAACTTACATTCATTTATCCTGGCCAATACCTTTTATTGTATTAACGAATTTCTATGTAAAAAGTTGTAACCGGTTAAAAAAATTTGTTTTTAAGTGTAGCTGGGTGAGCAGGAATAAAAAGTATTGAGTTTATTAACGTTAACACTAATCATGTATATATATCCTTAAAAGTTACTCTCTCGACATCGTTTCCGTAAAAGAATCGTTCAAATCATCTATGGAACTAACTAATTAATTTCAGACGGAATGTCGTCAAAGAGATGAAGAGTTCATTTAGTACAGCAAATTCAATTCCATGTACACGAGGCTCGTTTCTATTCCTTCCTTTCTGGAAGAACGGTAGTCGCCAGTTATCCTGAGCTGACCTTTGTCACCCTGTTAAGTTTCATTCAAGGCAGTGATGTCTATGATTGGTTTTCTCAGCAAAGGAGCTGTAATTGCTGTTCGGCTTTCTGGTATGTGTATGTCAATATTATCGTTCAGTATACGTATGTTGGAGGTTAGAAAATTTAAATTTATCTGTTTATTTCGCCGCATGTGATGTATTCTGTACACGCAGCGTTTCAGTCGTATGAGCTTTAGTCTGACCCTGTTTAAGGCATCTTTTGCACCTTTTACGGCTCTTTCGCCATCCAGGGTGAACGGACTGGATCCTAAATTTGTCCTGCCAGACGCGACTGTAGCACACGGATTGTTCTACAGTCATAGAGCAATAACGGCAGTCACTAGGAGCTCCCGAGACTATACTATCCCGCTACCGCAGAAACTCCCTAACCACCGCAGGTCTTACTTTCGTACATTTGGACAACGGCCTGACGTGAGTTCTTTTCATGTGCGAATTCTGCTTGACATCAACAACCACACATCTTAAACAGCCACAATCTGTCTCCAACAGTATAGAAACTACAAGAACTGGAGACTTCATAACTGGTTGAGTCTTCTTCCGTCTTCATGGCTGCACAAGCAATGCATTGAGCAATCCAATCTGAGAAAACACCGATCCTGAACGAGATAGAGTTGAAACTTCTTTGCAGATTAAAACTGTGTGCCGGACCGAGACTCGAACTCGGGACCTTTGCCGTTTGCGGGCAAGTGCTCTACCATCTGAGCTACCCGAGCGCGATTCACGACCCGTCTTCACAGCTTCAATTCTGCCAGTACCTCGACTCATAGGATGGCCTGTACCGTCAACTTCGCCATCCAAGAGTCCATCTCTTCCGCCTTTCGCATGCTACCTAGTGGTCAGCTCCGCATTACACAGGGATGTGCGGGTACTTTTTCCTGGGTAATCAAGCTATCTCTGATTCTTGACGTAAACTGTTCCATCTGGATATGCTGAAATACACTCCTGGAAATTGAAATAAGAACACCGTGAATTCATTGTCCCAGGAAGGGGAAACCTTATTGACACATTCCTGGGGTCAGATACATCACATGATCACACTGACATAACCACAGGCACATAGTCACAGGCTACAGAGCATGCACAATGTCGGCACTAGTACAGTGTATATCCACCTTTCGCAGCAATGCACGCTGCTATTCGTAGAGATGCTGGATGTAGTCCTGTGGAACGGCTTGCCATGCCATTTCCACCTGGCGCCTCAGTTGGACCAGCGTTCGTGCTGGTTTGTATGCTATCGGCATCAGCCTTACCGGACAAACGGATATTAAGCCTTTCTTGAAGAAAAGATTCCGATCCCTCTCGACGAGTCATAGCCTTCGACCATTTTGCACTGAATTTCGTCTGAGGTTGTCTGTTACGCTGTTATCGTGAAATTAAGCGACATTAATTGAACAGAAATGTCCAAAAAATGGTTCAAATGGCTCTGAGCACTATGTCACTCAATTTATGAGGTCATTAGTCCCCTAGAACTTAGAACCACTTAAACCTCTCTAACCTACGGACATCACACACATCCATGCCCGAGACAGAATTCGAACCTGCGACCGTAGCGGTCTTGCGGGTCCAGACTGTAGCGCCTAGAACGGCTCGGCCACCCCGAGAGGATGTGTGAGTCCTGTGATGTTCGAAATGTCTTATAGTAGTACGCCTAGAAATGTCCACTTAACGCAGTATCTCTGTAATGTAACGACACAGCAGCGAGCGGTGCATAATAACAATATGAGTAGCATTTAACAGCCACAAACTACATTCCCTATTGGGAAACAACGTACAGTATCGAACTGTTTTGAGCAGTGACAGATTTGTTCTTTAACGCCTTAGTAGCTGTTTAGGGCCTACTCGGATTTTATCCGTCAGCAACCTTAATATGTGTCGCAGTGGAATTCTGTGATAGCGACACAAATCTTAAACGAAGGAGTGAGTCCTTGTTCTAAACCGAGCAGCACAGTGAGTGAACTGACTGCTGAATAAACCGTAGACGTAAAATGTGAAGTTACATTACACGTGATAATAACAGCGTCCAGCTGGTTCAAGAGCCATTTGTCCTTAACTGTGTTAGATGCCCAACTTCTGGAAACGTAAAAAAAATCTTCTTATGTGTGCGTTTGGCATTTTAGGGACATGAAAATGGAGAGGTTTGAGTAGAAATGTAGGGAGTGGATGCTCTGTTCAAGCGTAGTGCGCAATGGCGATGTACGGCCGGGTTCACCGTGACGGCAGGCGGTCGCACGTGCTTCTGCCGTGAGTCAGCGGCTCTCGGGCTGCAGGACACGTCCCTAACGCCCTATCGGAGAACGCCAAGGCTGACCGACCTGTGACGAACGCCCCTCGACCGCCATCTAACTCTGATTCAGAGCCGCTATGTGCCACACCGACATGTATCATCGTCTCAGTATTTAGAACGTCGTAAACGGACAAGCTGAACTACATTTGAGATAAAATAAAAGCAAAAACGAATTCACACAAATTATTTGCAAATAACTCGCACGCAATGAGCCGCTTGAACGGCAGAATTTGTCCAGTTTTAGTGCGATATTTCGATATTAACAACAAAATATTGGTCAGGATTCGCAAAGTGAGGCAGCGGTACAAACTTAATCATGTATACAGACAGTCCAGCAATCGAGGATCTCGACCAAATTTTGCCTGTTATCGACATTGGTACCGGCACTATACCGGTCCCAAAGATTCCAAGATTTCTGAGAAAATTTAATTTCAAGTTTGAAGTCGCATAACAAATGACAAAAGAAATACTATTTTCGTATGATATAATTACAAATTAACATTTCACTGATTTTCCCCTTTACTTGTACTGTCAAACCTTTCTTCTTCTCAAATTTCATGATTCTGCATCAAAGGGACGTACCCATAAGTTTTAATGGGTGAGTCTGCGAGTATCAAAATATGTAACATAAATGGCTGTATCTTTTGATTTCCTTGACTTAGACGCCCAACATTTTGACACCACCAAGGTCGGCCGGAGTGGCCGTGCGGTTCTAGGCGCTACAGTCTGGAACCGAGGACCGCTACGGTCTCAGGTTCGAATCCTGCTTAGGACATGGATGTGTGTGATGTCCTTAGGTTAGTTAGGTTTAATTAGTTCTAAGTTCTAGGCGACGGATGACCTCTGAAGTTAAGTCGCACAATGCTCAGAGCCATTTTTGAACCACCAAGGGATTATAGACCTCATTATGTTATATAAGTTTCAACCTGATACGTCTACTTGTTTCTGACACCGAAAGGTCTTAACAGACAAACAAACAGACAGCTTAATTTTAAAAAAGTCATTTGTTATAATGACAAATTATCAATTTTTGGACTTTTTTCTTTGGATATAGTGTGAAAACTTAGTTCTTGGCTAATCTGATCATGCTAGGTCAATGGGAAGTACCCTGTGGGTTTTGATGACTGATACTTTGAGAATATCAAAATGTGTGACATAAACGGTCGTATCTTTAGGCTGCATTGACTTAGAGGTTTCACTTTTTTTTACGTTGCCATGGGACCTTAGACCTTAATATGTGACACAACTTTCAATTTGATGCGTCTACCCGCCGTTCAGAAAAGGGTTTTTGAACTGTCGGACAGACAGACAGAGAGGCAGACGGAAAAGTGGTGCAGACAAAGTGGTACAGCTCCCTAAAAAGGCTGAAAATTAAGTGAACAGGAAAATTGTGGATGGTAGAGATAATAGACAAAACTGTCAATGAGACGACGTGGAACTTTGTTTGAATGGAATAACGGACTGTTATCCTTAGGCTGCCAGCGGAGGGACCAACATAAACGTACAATTGCGGAGAAGGATTTCAATGTGTAAGACTGATAGCAGCTGAAACTTTAGATGCCACTATGCCGAAGGTTACCAGTTCAAGTTCACCACCGTTATTTGGAAGGCAAGGAAAGGAGATGTTTCGATGTAAAGTTCCTAATCGCCAGTGCACGTATCAGCACCCTGGGTTAAAGACCACACCACTCCGCAATGTCTCATATGGAAATCTTTCCGTCCAGCTCCGAGAATAGAGTGAAGGAGCTAGGCACTTGGACTCTGTGCAAGGCAGGACAAGTGTCCCGAGCGGTGGATAATGGTGTCACTAAGAGACGAAACACATCGCAGGACCGCGCAAGTGACCACCCAGAAGACAAAAAAAATTGTGCAGGTAGGTTTTCGCAGTAAGGACACATAATGGCCATTCGAGAGGATGGCTAGCATAGGCAGTGCGATATATTGTCTCGCACTATCACAGGTCAGAGATCAAATGAGTAACGCGCTGTGAATTGCGACTAACGTTTAGATGAGAGAAATAGCAGCTCGCAATAGAGACAATTCTGAGACACAAAAATCAGAATTTATTACAAGCAGATATTCAAAACTAATAACAAAAGTATATTGAGTATAGCTGGGGAAAATGGTTGCCCTGCGATTAACTGGCAATTCCTAAGAAGCGCTGACCTTGCAGAGAACACCATCTCCCTAGGATTTCATCTCACTACGTGGAGAGACGTGCCAACTTAGTCCTGAGAGCTTCAGTTGTTATTGTTCGATCAATGTGGAATTCCGTTTTCAAACTTCCAATTTATAGATTCAAAGCACAAATCACCGCTTTACGAAATATTTTCTTCTCCAAGCTGACTGGCATAAGGGAAGAAACAAGTCACCATTGACGAAAATACGAGGCATATAAGATGGGTAGAGTTGTACTTACAAGACCATTTCCTACATTGTTGCCAACATAGCGATCGGTAAGTGAGCAGGTGCGTTATTCTGCTGTCAGGTTACTTTTAAACCCTTTAATCTTGATCGCTTTTGCTCATAAAGCAAACAGTGCAGTGATGCATTTTAAAAATGGATTTATAATTTGTTCTTTTGCAAAGAGGCAGTTACGATAACTTTAACGAGCCTGCAGGGGGATAAAGATCGATGCAGATTTCAACCGTACAGCAGTAATAAGTCGCAAGTACTTTTTTTGGGGGGGCATATTTCACCCTACAGACGCGAACAAGCCAAGGGACACTTTTTTAAGATAGCGACGTTATCGACAGCCAGGTGTACATTGTGTCCCAGAAATGTTCCGACAAACTTGCAGAGGTTTTTGAAGGGTATCTCGAGAAACAAATCGAGAATAGGAACCCGTGTCTGGAAACGGCGTGCAACTACACTTCAGAGCGTCAAAGATACAGGCGCCGGCACCTGCTACTAAGCCGTACATGCGGCGGAAAACGTGGCTTGGTACACTGACGGAACATGGGCGGGAAGTCGCGAAATGTTGTTTGTTATTCAGCTGTCGTGACTGATGGCCACGATCGCCAGTAGAGGAGATTGAGCTAGCGGCTTCGTAGAGAGGCTTCATCTCCTTCGTAAGTAGTCCTCTGTTGCATCGGTGAGTGGTGGTTTGGGGCACAGTTTTCTCCTGTGTACCGTAAAACATTAGAGATTTTAGAGGGTTTGAGGAAAATAAATTGTAGCTGGAAACCCGTGACCACTGCGGCAACAGAGCATCGCATTCATTGGAGACAAGGCCTATCCTACGCAGCAGCTAGCTTCTCCACTGCCTATCGTGACAATCAGTCGCAATCACTGAACAGTAAACACCATTGCCCGACGTTCCGCCTACGGTTCATCAGCATACAAAGTCACGTTTGCTGCTGAAGGGGTGGCCTAGTGGCAGACGCCGGCGCCTGAAACTTGACTCTTCGAGCGTCGTTGTATGACGTTTCCGGACACAAGTTCCTATCCTCGATGTGTTTGTGAAGACACCTGATAGGACCCCTAAAAATCTGCCGTAAGGTTTCTGGGATATCCTGTATTTAAAGAGTGGCACATGGCTACTTAATTTCTAAGGATGCTAGCGTGTAACGGAACCACATATATTGTACATGACGACTAGAATGGTTTGAAGGAAGAGTAATTATTCTGTAGCAGTTTCAGTATGAAGAGAAATTTTATGAGCTGTGCTTTAATTATTGTCTCGCAGTCCGCAGTTGTCGTTTAGACGTCCATGTGGATTGAGTATTTCTCATGACGTCATGGGAATTTTTCAGGTCATTAGTTTGTAAAAGGCGTTTACAAGGTGGTAAACCATTCAGAAATTCTACATTTGCAGCGGCTACTGGAGGAAAAACTTAAACGTTTAACAAAATTCACAAAAGAAGACGGCATATGCAGTACCCAAGATGCAGAGTATTAGCGCAGTTCCGAGTTTTTGTAGGCGCCCATGACTTTACTCCAGCAGATTTGTCATTTTTAGAGCGTATCAAAGGCTGTGAATTCCTAAATGAATGCGTGTGGCTGAGGATGCATCCATCAATGATGCCGAATACCTGACGATAATTATGACAACTATGACAACAATGACAACTATAAATGGCTCTTACTGTTACAGTTTTTAAAGTTTTCCTGCCGGGTGTTACACTATGGGGCATTAGCGTACTGTTGCACGTGCAAACTTAACTACATTACTGGCCATTAAAATTGCTAAACCAAGAAGAAATGCACATGGTAAATGGGTATTCGTTGGGCAAATATATTATACTAGAACTGACATGTGATTACATTTTCACGCAATTTGGGTGCATAGACCCTGAGAAATCAGTACCCAGAACAACCACCTCTGACCGTAATAACGGCCTTGATACGCCTGGGAATTGAGTCAAACACAGCTTGGATGGGGTTTACAGGTACAGCTGCCCATGCAGCTCAACACGATACCCCAGTTCATCAAGATTAGTGACTGGTGTATTGTGATGAGCCAGTTGCTCGGCCACCATTGACCAGACGTTTTCAATTGGTGAGAGATCTGGAAAATGTGCTGGCCAGGGCAGCAGTCGAACATTTTTTGTATCCAGAAAGGCCCGTACAGGACCTCCAACCTGCGGTCGTGTATTATCCTGCTGAAATGTAGGGTTTCGCAGGGATCGAATGAAGGGGAGAGCAACGGGTCGTAAGACATCTGAAATGTAACGTCCACTGTTCAAAGTGACGTCAATGCGAACAAGAGGTGACCGAGACGTGTAACCAATGGCACCCCATACCATAATGCCTGGTGATACGCCAGTATGACGATGACGAATACACGCTTCCAATGTGCGTTCACCGCTATGCCGCCATACACGGATGCGACCATTATGATGCTGTAAACAGAAGCTGGATTCATCCGAAAAATGACGTTTTGCCATTCGTGCACCCAGGTTAGTCGTTGAGTACACCATCACAGGCGCTCCTGTCTGTGATGCAGCGTCAATGGTAACCGCAGCCATGGTCTCCGAGCTGATAGTCCATGCAGCTGCAAACGTCGTCGAACTGTTCGTGCAGATGGTTATTGTCTTGCAAACGTCACCATCTGTTGAGTCAAGAATCGAGACGTTGCTGCACGATCCGTTACAGCCATGCGGAAAGTTGCATGTCATCTCGACTGCTAGTGGTACGAGGCCATTGGGATCCAGCACGGCGTTCCATATTACCCTCCTGGACCCACCGATTCCATTTTCTGCTAACAGTCATTGGATCTCGACCAACGCGAGCAGCAATGTCGTGATACGATAAAACGCAATCGTGATAGACTGCAATCCGACCTTAAAAGTCGGAAACGTGATGGTACGCATTTCTCCTCCTCACAAGAGGCATCACAACAATCGGTTGGAAACTTTCCTCATGTCAGCAAGTTGTAGGTGTCGCCACCGGCGCCAACCTTGTGTGAATGCATATACTGTATTCAAACATTATGAATCACCAGGGAAGACGAATGGAATATTCCAGAATTTGAAACACGAAGAACTGCTAGCATGAGTTTCTTAGAAGTACCTTAGGGATTGCGAAGCAACTCAAATCTCTTGATACGGGCAAGTCTTCAGGTCCAGATTGTATACCGATTAGGTTCCTTTCAGATTACGCTGATACAATAGCTCCCTACTTGGCAATAATATACAACCGCTCGCTCACCGATAGATCTGTACCTACAGATTGCAAAATTGCTCAGGTCGCACCAGTGTTTAAGAAGGGTATTAGGAGTAATCCATCGAACTACAGACCTATATCATTGACGTCGATTTGCAGTAGGGTTTTTGAGCATACAATGTATTCAAACATCATGAATCACCTCGAAGGGAACGATCTATTGACACGTAATCAGCATGGCTTCAGAAAACATCGCTCTTGTGCAACGCAGCTAGCTCTTTATTCGCACGAAGTAATGGCCGCTATCGACAGGGGATCTCAAGTTGATTCCGTATTTCTAGATTTCCGGAAAGCTTTTGACACCGTTCCTCACAAGCGACTTCTAATCAAGCTGCGGAGCTATGGGGTATCGTCTCAGTTGTGCGACTGGATTCGTGATTTCCTGTCAGGAAGGTCGCAGTTCGTAGTAATAGACGGCAAATCATCGAGTAAAACTGAAGTGATATCAGGTGTTCCCCAGGGAATCGTCCTGGGACCTCTACTGTTCCTGATCTATATAAATGACCTGGGTGACAATCTGAGCAGTTCTCTTAGACTGTTCGCAGATGATGCTGTAATTTACCGTCTAGTAAGGTCATCCGAAGACCAGTATCAGCTGCAAAGCGATTTAGAAAAGATTGCTGTATGGTGTGTCAGGTGGCAGTTGACGCTAAAGAACGAAAAGTGTGAGATGATCCACATGAGTTCCAAAAGAAATCCGTTGGAATTCGATTACTCGATAAATAGTACAATTCTCAAGGCTGTCAATTCAACTAAGTACCTGGGTGTTAAAATTACGAACAACTTCAGTTGGAAGGACCACATAGATAATATTGTCGGGAAGGCGAGCCAAAGGTTGCGTTTCATTGCCAGGACACTTAGAAGATGCAACAAGTCCACTAAAGAGACAGCTTACACTACACTCGTTCGTCCTCTGTTAGAATATTGCTGCGCGGTGTGGGATCCTTACCAGGTGGGATTGACGGAGGACATCGAAAGGGTGCAAAAAAGGGCAGCTCGTTTTGTATTATCGCGTTATAGGGGAGAGAGTGTGGCAGATATGATACACGAGTTGGGATGGAAGTCATTACAGCATAGACGTTTTTCGTCGCGGCGAGACCTTTTTACGAAATTTCAGTCACCAACTTTCTCTTCCGAATGCGAAAATATTTTGTTGAGCTCAACGTACATAGGTAGGAATGATCATCAAAATAAAATAAGAGAAATCAGAGCTCGAACAGAAAGGTTTAGGTGTTCGTTTCTCCCGCTCGCTGTTCGGGAGTGGAATAGTAGAGAGATAGTATGATTGTGGTTCGATGAACCCTCTGCCAAGCACTTAAATGTGAATTGCAGAGTAGTCATGTAGATGTAGATGTAGAATGCTATGAAAAGCCAATCATTTGCATATTACAGCAGCTTCTTCCTGTCGGTTAAATTTCGTGTCTGTAGAACGTCATCCTCATGGTGTAGCAATTTTAATGGCCAGTAGTGTAATCTTTATTCATATCGTGTACCTGTTCGGCTCTTGTCTCTGCGGCCGGGTACGCTCGCTGATACCACACAGTTATTTTACCTTAGACGACAAAGGACATGAACGGCATTGTCTTAGGATCGTGCTTCCTCTGTTCTGAGTATTTTCGTAGTTTGACATGTAATGTGTGCCTAAGGCGAGGCAGGGAAAACAGCCCGTATTTCACCAAAGCAAATATGGGAAATGCCAAGGAAGCATACGCAGTTCGTGAGGTTAGGATACGAACTGTCCTCTATTAGGGCGTGTATTTAATCCTTATCTGCAGCCCACCCAGTCTCCAAAGCGAGAATTTTTGTATCACTGTAGATTCACTGTTCCGGTTAAAAACAACTTCCTCTGATGTATGTTTGTCCAATGTGGCTCTACATTTAGGTCTGTATTTACATTTTACGAATCACTGTAATTTGTGTACGTTTATTGAACGGGATGTTAAAGGGTCCTTCCGTTCTATTAACGGATCGAACGTGAGATTAGTGATTATACATACGTATGTTCGCTGTTACTTCTGCAAATTTTATCTACGTGCTCCTTTAGGGAATAGTACGTGCAGAAATGAAAATATGTTACTTGTTGCCGGCCGGAGTGTCCGAGCGGTTCTAGGCACTACAGTCTGGAAACGCGCGACCGTTACGGTCGCAGGTTCGAATCCTGCCTCGGGCATGGATGTGTGTGATGTCCTTAGGTTAGTTAGGTTTAAGTAGTTCTAAGTTCTAGGGGACTGAGTACCTCAGCAGTTAAGTCCCATAGTGCTCAGAGACATTTTTTATGTTGCTTGTTTCATTCCCTGAGCCGTCAATTGACCTCCTTTAGCAGGATCTAACAGTAAGTACCGTGTCTGTCTTCACTCGCCTGTCATCGACGATTTCCAGTCAAACAGGGCGATTGCCCTACTTTGCACAGTTTGTGTAACCATATATAACTATTTCTCATCTAAAATGTTTTGTGAGTAACTCTCTCACAGGCAGCTGTCGTTTACCGGTATTGCACCAAGCAATCGAAGTCCGCCATTCCATTAACGTGCAGCTGAATGTATCTTCCAGTTCACGTCCATGCTCATCGTTATTTCGCGGTAAGGGCATGACTTCAAGCACAGAGTGTTATCTACACCCACATGTATAATCCACAAACAACCTACGTTGTACGGCAAAGGGTACTTTGTGTAACACTGTAAATTGCGCTCTCTTCTATTCCAGTCGCGAAAGGTGGAATATGGTTGCTGGTAGGCCTCAGTGTGAGCTCGAATCTCTCTGGCCTTAGGTTCACCGTTTTTGCGAGATATACGTAGGACTCTTCTAGGGATATTCGCTCTCAGAATTTTAACGGCGCTGAACGCCGCGATGCACTACACCTCGCTTGCAGCCGCGAAGGTTGAATGAATACCTCCCTGATGACATATTTTCAGGAGGTTGTGCCCCACATCTCTTATATATTTGAAAAATGACAAATTACAGCCATAAGCTGCTGATGAAATACGTTATTTATGCAACCAGTTTCAGTCGTCCGACCATCATCAGGTAAATTACAGGTATTCACAGCATCACGTTAGGTGAAATATGAAGTCGTCATCGTCACATGAAACAACAGGGAATAATACACTGTTATGATATCGTAATATAAATTAGGTCGCAATTCTATGAAAACTGTGCTAGGGAGTTAAAACTGTGAACGTCGATTACAGCTTTAACATGTTAATTAGACTCCCTAGCACAGGTTTTGTAGACTGGAGACGTAATTAATATTACCATATCATTAGACGATAACAATTTTATATTTTGCCTAACGTGATAGTGTGAATACTTTTATGGTCAGATGACTCGTGATAGTTTCGCTATTTCTAAATGAACCTGTGACAAAGCGAGCTGGTCTTCCTTGGACCATCTCTCTTCGCTCTTCACTCCCGTCTGGTTAGGGTGCTACACTGAGGACCACCACTCAAATATCGGTCAAACTAGGGTTTTGCAAGTAAATTTCTTTGTGAGGGGAATTACACTTTCAGTGAGTCTCTACAGCACTTAACTTTCATACGATCTGGTGGCTCCATGAGATATTTAATGGATTTGTTTGCTTCTAATTATTCTGCGGTGGATGCGTAATCATACCATAACAAATTTTTCACCTATTTATGAGCAATACGTTAGTTTTGTTAATGTTGAGGGTGCATTCGCTATCCCTGCACCAAGTGTCGATCATCTATAGGTCATCCTGCATTTCGCTAGTGTTCTTGGGCTGCGACTTCTCTATTATGTTTGTCCTGATTAGGAGCTCGACACCACTCCTTGTATCATAGCGATATTTTATCAACATCTAACTGGAAACAGACGACCCTTCCTACATGTCAGCAGCACACATCTGTGTGGTGTAACTTTAAGATGGGTATCGTAATTTTTAACCTGTTATTACGTATTTTCTGTGGTTCTTCTAGCATCTCTGGAAATATTTTGAAAAGATACTTCTCAGACAGAACGTATCTCGACGGCTCCTGTTGCTCGCAATATTGAAGGGCGCCACACAGCTGCTTGTGCTTCTCCCTTTTATTTTCGTCTTTTATTTTTCTTCTTTTCTCGCCTCGCCTCGCTCCGACGTGATTGCCAATCGCTGACATTGCGTCGATTCCCGGAACACCACGTGCGACAGTCTGCGAACGGGACGTTACGTGAGAGATACTGCGGCCGCGATAACCCCCAAGGGGAAGGCGGGGCCCTCGCGGTTCTGTACACAGCCCGCTGGCGCAACCGCCCGCCGATAAGCTGCCCGCTACGAGCTCTGCACGCTAATTTCCCAAGATCACCGGCTCTTTTTTTTTTTAGGTTACGCGTCGCAGCAGCGCTATCTGGCCTTCATTCGGACAGCGGCTCGCAGCACGCATTGCCTGATCTACGGGGAGGACGCGGAGAACGTGGTAGACTGAACTTAGTGACAAGCAATTGAAAGAGGTGGAGATCGGAAAGTAACGCACAATAATTTTTTGCTCCTCTAGTACTGCAGGTGGAATGTTGAAATTTCAGGACGATGTAGTTCAAAGTTTGCGCTACAGAGGGTATTTTGTTTCCTGTGCAGCTTTAGTGAGCGAAGCCTTAACTACGAAACAAACGTGGCGCGCATGTTACTTTCTTCAACTTGTGAAGAGAAGCGAAGTGTAGTTCAAAGTTCAACACATGGGGACTAAAGGTCATAAACCGAGTGAAATTCATAGGGACTTGCACGGCGGCTGTATGGACAGTATTAATGTCTCCAGGTGGTGTGTGGTCTTCCAAGAGGGCAATGTCAACATTAACGATTCGCCACGCTGCAGGCGGTCGATAACATCTGCAATCCCGCAAAACGTCGAAGGCAATGAGGCAGCAATTTTGAACGACAGGTGGGAGCAATTGCTAACCTT
The DNA here is from genome assembly GCF_023897955.1 of Schistocerca gregaria. Taxonomy (NCBI): domain Eukaryota; kingdom Metazoa; phylum Arthropoda; class Insecta; order Orthoptera; family Acrididae; genus Schistocerca; species Schistocerca gregaria. The sequence goes on along the minus strand of NC_064920.1, from coordinate 886,686,025 downwards.
AACGCATCAGTTCAGCACTTCCTATGATGTGCGATATTGTTCATGACATAATGAAATTTTTTAAAGTTAGTGCTCCCTGGGTCCCTAAGAACCCGTCAGACAAACATAAGGGCCAACGAATGACGACAAGCTTGGATCACTTAACACATTACACCGCAGAAAATCATGACTTTCTGGAAGGAGTAGTCACTGGTGATGAGTCATGGGCATACAACTACACGCCCAGAACCAAAGGTGCCTCTATGGTGGTGGAAAAGTGTTGGTTCCCCACCACGAAAAAAATTTAGAGTGACTCAATCTGTTATTAAAGTGCTTGTGAAACTGTTCTGGGATATGCATTGTCTGTTATTGGTAGACTTTGCCGAACACTGGACCACTGTGAATACTGCAGCCTACATTAAATCTTCGGCTAAGTGAGGACGTCGTTCCCTTTGTGTCCGATTTCTTCATGACAATGCTCGCCCCCAAATTACTGCTGATATTCGTGAGAAAATCGCCAAATTTGGGTGGATGGGCCCCAAAGTTGGTGCTTCGTGAGAAAATAGCCAAATTTGGGTGCGACGGGCTCCAGCATGCAGTCAGAGCTTTCACCGTCTGACTTTTATATTTTCACTCCCATGAAGAAATTCCTGGCAGGCAAAAGCTTTGTGACAGACGCGGAAGTGAAATCAGCAGTCCGCAGATGGCTATATTCCTACCAAACGAAAAGGGCATATAGAAACTGGTACCACGGTGGAAGAAATGTATTGAGAACTCTGGTGATTGTATAGAAAAGAAGGAAAAAGGTGTATGTTTATTTATGGTTCTTTGTTTTGTTATCTATTAAACATTTTGGTAATAAAATTAATTTGCGTTACCAGAATGATATTCTGATTATGAAGTTCGCAGGACAGCTTCTGTAAAGTTCGGAAGGTGGGAGACGAGGTACTGGCAGAAGAAAGCTGTGAGGACGGGGCGTGCGTCGTGCTTGGGTAGCTCAGATGTTGCTGGCACAGTAGATCGGCGTGTTCGGTCAGAGAGCTGGTTGGCCGCTGTAATAAAAAACTGAGTGGAAGGATCAACAAACGAACTTTAACGGATGTCATGTGACGTCCGCGACGACCAAACAGAAAAGAAGATGGTAGAACACTTGCCCGCGAAAGGCAGTGGTCCCAAGTTCGAATCTCGGTCCGGCACACAGTTTTAATCTGCCAGTAAGTTTTATTTTGCGTTACTTTCCGATCTTCCCTCGTGGAAGGGAATAGAAGCAGGTAAATAAGAAAAGCAGTAACAAGTTATTATGAAGTGTGAGAAAAGAACTTGGAGCGTGTGCCCACAGATGCTTCGCGCAAAACAGAGATCAAACGTGAATTGTAGCGAAATAATGATGGAAACCTGAATTATTTTAGATCATAATTGTGAAGTACGATAGGTTTGTTACCACGATACGCATCATACTGAAGAAAGCTGAAAAAAAGAGACAGATCAATTCAAGAAACACGGACAGTGCATCATGAGACGGTGAAAGCATGCACTGAAGTACTCTGTGAAGTAAATTCTTTAAAACACAAAATTACCGTAATTTATGTGCGATAGTGGCGGTGAAGTTGCGAAGCTGGGGGTACCGTACTTGGAGAAGTACAGGAACGACATACTTTTCAAGTTGCTTCATTTTCCCAAGAAGAATCTCGGGTGTTCTCCAATCTTAAATTCCGTAACATCTCTACGTCTTCACCAATATAACGATTTTGTCGCCTGAATGTTGAAGGCTTCGACTGCATTTTATTTTTTTAGCTCGTAGTCTATTCTTTTGTATTTGTGTACGTATTACACATACTTCTAGCTTCACTGATGGCTCAATGTCTATTAAAGACGCGTGAGAACACGAGGCGCGTTTTGGTATAAGTAAAGCTGTATAAAAAGTGGCTGGCTACCGTATTACTTTGGTTAACAAACCATGTACACTACAAAAACGTCGCTTGGAATGTCTTTTGCATACTTCATTCAATTTAGCAAAACAATTCTGTAATTTCTCTTTGACAGGGCTGAATATTTTTTACTTCTGAGGGCGAAGGCTTTCCGCTGGAATCTGCGGCCATAGTTTCCTTGAAGGCGATTCCCACCCCCGAGGCACTTTACCACGATATTTTGTGTATTTAAAAACAGCAGAATTCCTGAATTATCAAAGTAGTTCCATACTCACCAAGTGAGCGTACAGGAGTAGATGCAGGCAGCCTTCCTTTGACCTGCTACGAAGTGTCAAGTATGTTCCCATATCGTGTGGATGACTGTGATGAGTGCTTTCACTGTATAGTGTTGGGTTTGTTACGTTTTGGATGAAGGGAAGGGGGAGAGGATCGCACATAGCCCCCTCCCCCCCCCCCCCTCCCCTCGAATATAATCAGGGTGGTCGTCGAGATTAATGTCCCTATCGAAGGTACGGATCACCATCAACAGTGTCACATGTCCATATTTCATAAGACACTACGGAGAGGTTTGAAATTTAATCCAGTAAGTTGGCGCGAAGACTTATCAGGAACCTTAAGCGATGAGCTCGCCTCCCCCTGTCAGCCAAATACTGCCCGTTAAAATTTTTCATGTCAAAGATTCGACCTACTTACCTCCGAGTCGAGTGCCAGGGCACCGGTGTGCATTAGTCACCTCGGCTACACAGGTGGGTTCCTAACTTACAGACGTCATTAAATTCTTGGTGAGAATGAAATGATATGCCTTACTACAAAACATGAGTTGTCCGAGTGAGTACACTGTACACTGCACACTGCACTAAAGTTCCAGAACTGAGGTTCAGACACCGTCCGGCCATCCAGTGTCAGGTTTTGAGTGGTTTTCCACGGTGGTTCTTTTGAAAACACAATAGACTGCCTTCAAAAAGTTGTCCAGTTCGAGAAAGTGCTCCATCTGTGTTCACGTAGTCGATGTAAGGCCGTTCAAAGCATCTTCTCTCAACTGTGTTCTTTATAATATGGTTGTTTTATTGAATTCCATACAACGTCAACTGAGTTTTAACACAGAGTAAACAGACTCCACTGACTTCCTCTCATAGTGTAATTGTATGTATAACAAACCAACTAGTGTTCGGTAGCAGGATTCGCAAAGCTACGCTTATATTTCACCGCTATAAAAGTATCTCAATACCATTCTCCACAACATGACAATGCCCAGTGCAAGCAATTTTGAGTGTAATAGCATTGAATGAACTTCATTTGCGGTGTTTGGAAGATATACACACAATTAGGAGAATACAATGCCTTCCCACGTGGAATCTCGTGAAATTCCTTGGTGCTCACAGCTGTGAATTAATGAACTAGATATGTTACCCATTGAAGATCAATCAGATTTGTAGTTAATCCCAATGTGAATACTAAACTTCCACTTTGTAGCCATTGAGTATTTTTTTGTAGTCGGCAACTCAGAGAGCAAAATCATTCACTCACTCCCACTACCTGTGCCGCTACATACGCGCAACTGGAGAAATTCGCTCCTGTATCATATCACGTCACGCCACATGGCATGATCTGGGGCCAGCAAGATATGCGGGCTCTGTTGCGTACATCACAGCATGTGCCACTACAGGTCTGAGTTGCAGCAATAGTCTTCAGAGGGAGAGAGTTACTTTAATACTGGCGCGTTTATGTAGATTCACGCTTCCGATAACATAAGACAAGTTATGGATTTTATTGGGCACTTGTTCACTGAGAAACGGTACTGATTTACCCCCTTGCACCGGACATAGCCAAGTGTTTGCTATGTATGTCGGGCAAGGCATCTAGTGTGACGTCACAAGTTCGTTGATGGGCCCCTATTTCCAGTGGACCCGGCCGTGATCCCGTGGTTTCCGGAGCGGGGTAAAGTTGTCTGCACAGCGCCAACAGCCCAGTGTACTCATTCTACATTCTTTCAAAATACGCTAAAAGCCGTCTACTAGTTTCGATTTCAAGTAATCCTAATAGACATTGTCAAGTAAAAACCTTCTACTCTCTTCTCCAATTGTATCTTCTAGTGGTAGACCGTCTTTTCGTCATGTAGTCAAAAATGGCTCTGAGCAGTATAGGACTTAACATCTGAGGTCATCAGTCCCCTAGACTTAGAACTACTTAAACCTAACTAACCCAAGGGCACCACACACTTCCATGCCCGAGGCACGATTCGAAACGGCGACCGCAGCAGCAGCGCGGTTCCGGACTGAAGCGCCTAGAACCGCTCGTACACATAGGCCGGCCTTTCTGTTCTCCTTAGTCTCGAAATAACGGGGGAGGGGGGGGCGGAGGAGGGGAGGAGGTAGCGAGTAATTACTTATTTCTTGCATATCACATTCGTCTGCCATGTATATAATGTCGTCCTTTCCTAATAACATACATTCTGTATTAAGTCCTGAATTTAGATTTCACAACAGAGGGATGCTACGGCTGTGGTACGAACATACAAAGACTGAATTCACATCAAATAAACGGTTTTATTCATGGTGAGGAAGAGAATCTCTTACCTTATCTCTTGAAAAACACAGGTTGTTGAGCATTCCGGGGATTTCATGCGATATGTAAATGTGCAATACGTATGAATATTCACAAATCAATGACATGGAAATAAAAATGGTTCCTTAGCATATGTGATAATTACACTCTGGCAAGATGAAATTCACAAAAAGGAGAATAACTCAATTTTTCATGCGCATAATCAAGAATCCATAGATCTTCTAAGAACTTTAGAACTTTATCTCAATTCCATGAAAGTATACTACCGAAAGACAAAGGGAGTGGACTACAGTGGGATAGAATTAGACAGGAGAGCTTTCCCACATAAGTCAGTAACTTCAGTTACTTCATTTAAATTATTTTGCGTGCACAGGAACAGACGTTCGTCCTGCTATCTAGGACTGCGAAACATTTACTTTCATCGCATGCGATTCTAGGCGCTTCAGTCCGGAACCGCGCTGCTGCTACGGTCGCAGTTTCGAATCCTGCCTCGGGCATGGATGTGTGTGATGTCCTTACGTTAGTTAGGTTTAAGTAGTTCCAAATCTAGGGGATTGATGACCTCAGATGTTCAGTCTCATAGTGGTCAGAGCCATTTGAAGCATGGCATCACATGTGACGATCGCTCATCACAAAAGTTGAGACATCACCGCACGGGAAACGTTTACAGACTCCGCGATAAAATTAACGGTAGCGCATATGAAAACCATGGGTAGACTGCTGAAGGTGTTTACCCAACTAAAAGGTTACAGTCTTTCCACAACACGGGTATGACACTGAAATTCATCTCTCAAAATCACTAACTTGCTTATGTCCTGAAAATTCAATATAAAATGCTTGAGCCAATGAAATATGATGTTCGTTTCTTGAAAAAGTATTAATCCTTAGAGACGTATTAACTCATGTTAACAGAGACAGGTGATGAAGGCACATGACAGTGTCCGATCATAATGATGGAAACCCTACGTTTGTTCATTTCACAGTAAGTGCATAGGAATTATACTATGAATAAAACCAAAAGGTATCCGAATGAGTAAACCAAAAGGTATCCGAATGCGTAACTAAAACAGCCGAATGGTTCCCTAACGACAAGTAACTGTTAAATCTAGCTAACAAACGAAAGCTTTCAAAGCCGTGTTCCGTGGAACAAAGACAAATTCACAGCTCGACCGCGAATCCCGGAGTAACTTACAAAACCTTTGGCCAACGCCTGTTGTAGCGAACAGCGGTTTTTTTTCATTAGAGAGGAGGCGGTGTTCCAGCCAATGGTACGGACAGAAAAGCGGGACATCTCAGGATCGAGAGGTAACACCTTTGCCAAACATCACTGGAGGAACTCTAAAAAGTTGGCACTACTCTTCACGAGAGAAAAAAAACTTTCTGTCCAACAACCGACATATTTCAGAACTCACTTACCCATACATTCATACTTACTTTACCCTTTATTCGCATGAAGTGCTGTGAGCTATTGACAAGGGATTCCAGATCTGTTCCGTTTTTCTGTATTTCCGGAAGGCTTTTGACACTGCACCACACAAGTGGCTGGTAGTGATATTACATGCTTATGGAATACCATCTCAGTTATGTGACTGGATTTGTGATTTCCTGTCAGAGAGGTCACAGTTCGTAGTAATAGACGGAAAGTCACCGAGTAAAACGTAAGTGCTCTCTGGTGTTCCTCAAGGTATTATTATAGGCTCTTTGCTGTTCCTTATCTATCTAAAGGATTTCGGAGACAATCTGACCAGTCGTCTTAGGTTGTTTGCAGACGACGCTGTCTTTTATGGACTAATAAAATCATCAGGAGATCGAAACAAATTGAAAAACTATTTAGAAAATATATTTGTGTGGTGCGAAAACTGGCAATTGTACCTAAATCACGAAAAGTGTGAGGTCATCCACATGAGTACTACGAGTAAAAGAAATCTCTTAACTTCGGTTACACGGTAAATCAGTCAAATCTAAATCCGTAAATTCAACTAGATACCTGGGAATTACAATTACGAATAACTTAAATTGAGAAAATGTTGTGGGGAAGGCTACGCAAAGACTGTGTTTTATTGGTAGGACACTTAGAATACAGGTATGTAACAGATCTACTAAGGAGACTGCCTACACTACGCTTGTCCGACCTCTTTTAGAAAACTGCTGCGCGGTGTGGGATTCTTATCAGATGGGACTGACGGAGTACAACGAAAACATACAAAGAAGGGCAGCACGTTTTGTATTATTGCGAAATATTGGAGAGAGTGTGACTAAAATGATACAGGATTTGAGTTGGACATCATTAAAAGAAAGGCATTTTTTTGTTGCGTTGGAATCTTCTCACGAAATTCCAATCACCAGCTTTCTCCTCCGAATGCGAAAATATTTTTTTGACACCTACCTACATAGGGAGAAACGATCAACGCGATAAAATAAGAGAAATCAGAGCTCTTACGGAAAGATATAGGTGTTCATTTTTTGGCGCTCTATACGAGATTGGAATGATAGAGAATTGTAAAGGTAGTTCGATGAACCTTGTGCCAGGCACTTAAATGTGATTTTCAGAGTACCCATGTAGATGTAGATATAGATGTAGACCATTTTGGGACAAGGTGAGAATGAAAACAGGTTCCTCTTTATCAAGATGAATTAAATGTAATCACGCCAAACGCATTCCCTTCCGAAGATAAATGGGTAAAAATGGAAGAGCGCTAAAACAGACATTTGTCAAAAAGCCGGTCACTCTCTTTTTGAGACTCATTCCGACAGTTCTGACTGTTTTGTGTTTGATTTTGGCTGGATTCCTCTTCACATTACAACGGACCTGAGCTTCATTCATGAACTAATCTAATCTCGCAGTGTTCATTCCTTATATAACTACAGGGAACAAGAAGCATACTATCTGCTAAAAAGACATCTTCTACTGGACATTAATAAGGAATGTGTCGATACTTTGCCCATATGACGGCTTGAACTCCGTTGGTGACACTTGCAGTGAGGGCTAAATATATGAGGCGGAATGGAAACCCATTTCTCCTCAAGATCCGAAACAAGAGAAGATCATGAAGTTTACGCACGGGTTTGTAGCGAAGTCAACGTTCTAACTCGTCCCAAACGTGTTACGTTACGCTCATGGCGGAACTCTTCGTTTCAGGGTGCATTGTCATTCTGATACAGTCATCGTCTACGAACTGTTCCTCTACTGTACGCAGCACACAATGCTGTGAAAGTGTTCATATATGTCCGCATCTTAAGCGCAATAAGGGGACCACACTCTAACCACGAGAAACCCTCTTACACCATGATACCATCTCCTCCAAACTTCACTGTAGGTACTACACAAGACGGTAATTAACGTTCCAGGGGAACTCGCCAAACCCAAACCCTCCCACCGGGTTGCCTCAGGCTACAGCGAGGTTCATCACTCCAGACAACTCGCTTCCAATCAACACTTGTCAATGGAGTCGCTCTTTCACCACTTCAGGCATCACTTAGCATCGAGTACAGAAACGCTTTGCTTCCGAAGAGCTACTTCACCACTGCACCCCATTCTTTTCAAATCCCTGTGTAAAGTTATTGTCAACAAATATTTAAAAAATCAGTCGTCAGCTGCCCAAGGAGATATTTATTTGGTTAACTTTACCAGTTTCGACAGTTTAAACTGTCGTCTTCAGAAGTGAAATAGGCTCATATCATTGGACTGAGCGAGGTCCAACTTTTCCTATATGTTTTCTGCAGAGGCTGAACATTGCTTCCCATTGTTTGCCTCCGTTTTTTCTCAATTAACCGAAATTTTTTTTATCTTTGTCAGATGTTTCGAATTCACCTAATATGTCATCTCACCCAAAGCAAAGCAGTAAATGGATAGTTACACTATTTTCTCCATAGTAATTACGCTCTTCAAGCCTCCTTCAAATGAGTCAGTGGTTTTGGAAGCAGAGTTACGAGCTGCTGCCCCTAAACGGAGGCCAGACATAGGTAGTGCGTGACTGGCTGGGTGTCAGTGCCCGCGCGTCCGTCACGCATGTTGCCATGGACACGGCAGGGCCACGTGGTGGCGCAGCACAAATAGCCGCCGGACGCCCCGGCGTCCCAGGCCACCGACCCGCGTCGTGATCTGCACGAGCCGCCGCGTTGAGGCCGACTTCGCACGTCTGGTTCGTTATTACCAGTAGTCTTTCCGAATATCACAATGCCGTACTTAGATATGGCGTTAATAACTAAGGCCGTATTTGTAGTTTTTGTGTATACCATGTCGAGATAAACCTGAGAGATTTGTCTGAGTCTCGTTTCGCGACGAGAGTAAACAATTGTACACGAAACAGCAAAAATCTGAATCACAGAGAAAGACAGTATGAGACTCTGTAAAATGAACGAATAGTAAATGGGACTAACATGACAAAGTGTGAAGAGGTTGTAGGGTAATTCTCATTATCATGGAAAAAAGAACTGGAAACATGGCTCTTCTCAAAAAATTATGGAAGATGATGGGCGGATTCAACTTCATGTTAATCTGTAGAAGGTTGTAAGGACCCATAACTATGGTCCTTTGTCGACTAAACTGCGCAGTGAATGTAGAGCTCCCTAGTTTCCTTTCGCGAGTTCCATGGGTCTTGCACCTGCAAGAAACGCCATTAACAGAGACTGGATTATAAGCATCATAAAAGCCTTAAAATATGCGTGCAAATATGCATGAAAAATGCTTTAAAAATTCATGAAAAGTATCGAAATGTGCAAGATCACATAACAAAAAACATGATAGTTACTGTGTGCATCTCAGAGTCGAATCTGTGATATCAGTTACAAGGAAGAGCGCCGTCCACGCGAAACATCGGTACTTTAGGACGCTAATGTAATTTTGTGAATACTTTCTGGTACAGGTTAGAAAGGGGGCCTTTCTGGGATTCTTTGCTAAAAATTTGCAAAATGGGGCCGCATACCGTGTTTCAAGGATTGTTCCTTCTTTGCTGTTGCTGTCGGTAACAAACGAATGCGATGCGAGTCAGTCGCAGCGAAACAATCGACACGTACAGGACCAACTTCGAGATATATCGCACGCAGAGGGGCACGCTCAAAAACTCCGTAATATTTTATTAGAAATACTACCACGAATTTTTTTGAGAACTGTTAACTTTTAATTGACACTATTGGACGAAAGCACCATTTTATTTTATATTTTTGTACTACTGTAAACATAAACGACCAAGTACTGTTCCAAATGTTCAGTAGTAAGATTGTGTCTTCGATCACTTAAAACATTTTTATAAGCAGAAAAGGACCGTTATGCATCAACTGAGGTATTGTATTGTACGTTAACAGGGGGCCTAGTAACGACGGAGAGGCTCCGTTCCTGCCGCAGCCGCAGTGGTCCACAACCCCACGACGACTACTGCAGTCCAATTCACACCTCCGCCGCCCCACACCGAACCCAGGGGGTTATTGTGCGGTTCGGCCCCCGGTGGACTTCCCCAGGGAACGTCGCACACCAGACAAGTGTAACCGCTATTTTTGCGTACGCGGAGAACTTATTCGCGCACCAATCGCCGACATACGTAGTATAGCTGAGGCAGAATAAGTGGAACCAGCCCGCATTCGCCGAGGCAGATGGAAAACCGCCTAAAAACCATCGACAGACTGGCCGGCTCACCGGACCTCGACACAAAACCGCCGGGTGGATTCGTGCCGGGGACCAGGCGCTCGTTCCCGCTCCACGAAGCCGTGCGTTAGACCGCTCGGCTAACAGGGCGGGCATCAACTGAGGTAACTGGGCAGTACTTGAATTTGGGTGCTATGTTGGCCCTTGTTGTTTCTGGTAAAAGTTCACCCATCCCGTTACTAAAACTATCAATTTGACAGATGGGTTCAAAGCATTGGTTACTGTTTAAAATGTTTTCGAACTTTTCTGTAAACGTTCTTGGGAATAACCCCGGCAATGAGGAGTTCAATAGATTTATTTTAATCATTAACTGAACAGATTCATTCAACGCCAAACCTTGAGTTTCAAGCTTTCGATACTTGTAGGTACATGGGAAAAATGAGTGCTAATCATAGTAATGTCTTTTTTAATACCGGAAACAATAAAAGATTCCTTGCACTGGCGAACTGCCAAAGCCTCTGGACTGTCGAAGTCGTTTACTACCCCTCTAATGGCGTCGAAATGTTCATTGTAAAACAAAACAGCTTCGACCCACGTACCCCAACGAGTTATCATTGGTTCGGAAACTAAAGGCACATTTGGTAGTTTTTCTTTTTAGGCCTTGATGCGAGCAGGAGCCTTTTAGAAACACTTCCTTTTTGGATGAAATCAGTTTATTTACATTCACAAACTTGGAACGTACTTCTTCAGCAAGGCAATGTACTCCGTGAGCAAAGCATGTCACATGAATCAGATTGGGATAAAACACTCCGAGGACTGCATCTGAAATAAACACAAACACCCTCTCATCTGCAGAAGACTCTCCATAGTATTTCTAATACCATCATCCACAAATCTGGCGATCATAGAATGATTTACTTTTTCAAGTTGTGCGCAGGCCGCTAAACATGAAGAAGAAGCCTCTTCTTTTAAAGCACCAACAATTAGATTTGCAATGTAACGGCCGCAAGTGTCTGTAGTTTCGTCGACTGAAATCCAGATAGTGCTGTCGTTGAGTTCACTGCGTATTTCTTCCAGGACATTTACGTACATTGTCGGTAAGTAATTTTTAAGTTATGTTAATTTATCTATTATATTTTGATTTACGCCTTTGAGGATAACTGGAATTTGTGGTAAGGACTAGGGGACCAAACTGCTAAGGTCATCGTTCCTTAGGCTTACGCACTACATAATCTAACTTAAACTAACTTATGCTAAGGACAACACACACATCCATGCCCTAGGGACGACTCGAACTTCCGACGGAGGGAGCCGAGTGAACCGCGACAAACGCCTCAGACCGCGCGGCTACCACGCGCGGCCCTTTGAGGATAGTGTTTGTAAGCTTGTGAAGAGGAAAATTGCTTGCAATGAATGCTTCACACAGATCCATGTTAAGCCGACTTTTTTGGTTACCTTTGGACAAATCCCTGCTACTGCAACTTACTGTAGCCAGAAGTTGTTGTCGTGGTCCTTTCTTCTGCAGTACTCCGATATTAAGACTCGTCTTGACATTCTGGTCTATTTGAGTTTTTTTTTTGCGAAACCTTTTTTTCGTGAACTCGACAATATGAAATAATTTCGTCGTATGTAAATGTTCCAGGGTGGTTAGCTATCCACGAAGCGACATTTCTTTCTTCAGGCGGCATGGCGCACAACATGTTCTTTCCATATTACATGTTGTAAACACGTTCAACTGTGTACAAGTGATTAGAAAGCTAAACTGAAATGTGCCACTAAAAGCTTGCGCAGTTTCATGTGTTTTTAACGCGTGTTGTACGATATGACAGAGGAGAGGATTAACCGGGAGCGAGGGCGCAGGAGCATTGACTCTGTCTGCCTGTTCTTGTTCCTGTTCCTCTTCCTCTTCTGTAATGTTTTCACTGGACAATGGCCTATCGGTTAGCGATTGCAAGCAGTCCTAGATCGCGGTCAATCTGTGAGACATCAAAACTAGATCGAGCCAGAGACCGCTCGTCCACATTTTTAAAATATTGTAAACATAGAGCGAAAATATGCATCGTCAACAGTTTTTAGCTAAAATATGCATAACCAGTGATTTGGAACCAAACACGCAAAAGCATATGCAACATGCAAATGCATATAATCCGATCTCTAGTCATTAAATTTGAAATGGTTTAACTGATTCTGAAGTATATAAGTGCGTTATATCTGAAGTGAGAAGAAATATAATAGTTAACACGAAATCCAGCACTCCATGTACAACATTATTATTACAACACCGGAGGACTCAGTTACCGGTTTCTACCAACCAGTGGTATTTATCAGATTTTGTGTTGACGAGTGTTGTGCGGTCTTTCGGAGCCCAAAATCCTAATATCTAGGTGACTTACTTGCTCAGAAATGTGAAACGTTGCTTCATCAGAAAAAAGTCCCTTTCTTAGTTAGTCATTATCCGTGTCTATGGGAACCAGCAACGAACACAGGATTGCAAAGCTTGTACGCAAAAAAAGGCATAACCACTTATGTAACACTTTATGGACAGTTGATCTTGCTGCCTGCAATTCTAGCAAAGCACGACGAATCGACTTCTGGAGGTTGCGATGAAATGCACCTTGCACTCTGTTAACACGTGCTTGAGACACAGGGGACGTTCACTTCGAGGAATATGTCTCTTTGAAGTTTTTCAAACATCTCGTTATGCTTGTGCCGGTGGTGCTATTCAGCAATGGTATCGATAATTCCTCAGTACTGCTGTACGTATCTGGATTCTGCTTACCAAATGACATATTGCACTTCTTCAGAAGTGCCGCCATTTTGGTACAGTTCAAGTCAAATCTGCAACAAAGGAAAAAGGAAAGAAAACTTAGAGAGCTACTTAAAGTCTTCTATGTCTTGTAGTTTTTGAAATGACAGCATGCCTTTAGGGTCACCTTGTACTAGCTCACTTCTGATGACGAGGCAGCGGAGACATTACGTCATGTCTTGCGGTATATGCATTGAATCAGTATGAAGATAACTGTTTTGTTTGATACTGTAATTGCATTTTTAAATGCTTTTTTGTGACTGTCGGTTCGACGTTCTTTATTCAAAAAAATGGCTCTGAGCACTATGGGACTTAACTGCTGAGGTCATCAGTCTCCTAGAACTTAGAACTACTTAAACCTAACCAACCTAGGGACATCACACACATCCATGCCCGAGGCAGGATTCGAACCTGCGACCGTAGCGGTCGCACAGTTCCAGACTGTAGCGCCTAGAACCGCTCGGTTACCCCTGCCGGCGTTCTTTAATTGATGACACGCTAATTATCTTAGTTTCTCCAGATAATCTTAAGGCTATAAATTAAAAAACAATCCTTCCGAGTACGTTACTACTTCTAAATGAAACGACCTGCTGCTCTCATGGACGATTTTGTAATCGAAGTAACATCAGCAAATAAACTAATAACTAAAAACAGTCAGTAAAACAATAGAAACATCTTAAACTAGAGCGCAGACTAAGACATTCGCTGTTCACAGACAAGACAAAACGCATTTGCTATCAGCATGTCATGTTGTAGAACCCTCATGCTTCACTCTTCGATGGTCGATGACTACATGATTCCACAGGATCAGAGCAACTCCTAAGAAGAATAACAGAAGAAAGCATGCAGTCAAGTCGTCAAATAGCATCATCTATGACAAAACTGTGCAATTCATTACCAACAATAAATAAAACTTTTCGTTTCAAACGAAAAACCAAGATGAAGTTGAGCTACGTCACAGAAATGGTGTTAAGAAAACAAAATTTCGAAGATGGTAGTGTACATAAAATATATTGTCGAGTTCTTGATACTACCTAAACTGATGAAACAGAAAGAGGACTTCGTTACGCAGATGAAGAAACATATATACCTGTAGCACCACGAAGTTCAACTGGCTCTGAGCACTATTGGACTTAACTGCTGAGGTCATCAGTCCCCAAGAACTTAGAACTACTTAAACCCAACTAACCTAAGGACATCTCAAACACATCCAACACAGAGCAGGATTCGAACCTGCGACCGTAGTGGTCGCGCGGTTCCAGACTGTAGCGCCTAGAACTGCTCGGTCATTCCGGCCGGCACCACGAAGTGTCCGCCGTCAGAGTGGTGAGATGAACGGTAAGAGTAAACTGCACAATGCGCATGAGTAGCGTCTTTAGCGAAGTCCCAGCGCAAACTTCGGCTAACTCATTGTTAACGGGACAAAAGAATCAATACTCGCAGTCCTGGATTTTCTGTCGGTGCCAGCTTACCTGCCTACAACCCTCTGCGATTTTTTCTGGCGCGAACATTTGGCCACAGAGCAGTATGCTGCAGGAGACACAAAAATGTTACGCAGAGAGTCAAGGAGATACTTGTTACGAATAGAGCCACCACAATGCCGAGAGGGCTGCACTCTAGCCTTCCCGCGAAGGAAAAGTCTCAGGCAGTAGCGAGGATTGAAGCTGAGCCTCCACATGACAGTATACCGGGTGTCTCTCCTAAGAGCAGTCAGGCACATTTTCTCTGGTGTTTCGGTAGAGATTTGCGATTTTATTTTTGCATTGTACGGCTGAGTCAGCCCAGACAATTACTACTTGTCTCGTCTTTCATGTGGATTTGGAATTTTACATACTCATTTGACAGAACGCTCCAAAATTTGTCTAGTGCTATAGCTGGTTTAGCTACGAGTAATACCAGGAACAGCAAAACGCGAAGAATGAACAGCAATCCAGCGTCGACTCAGTAGCGCTGCATGCTTGGCGGTAGCAGTCAGCGTGGCCAATGCTATGCTGTCGCTACAGGCGTACTGATTGTTCTTCTTGTTTTACTGCCCCTCTTAATACATATCAGTAAAGCAAATATCACATTAAACTAATCTTGGTCTGCCCTATGGAATGGCCACGTAAAATTCCGCTTTAAATTTTTTGATTTTGATTTAATTTTTATTTTATTTCGTTTATTTTTGTAAAGGGAAACAAACGGACGCTTTCCGTCGACAATGGACGTCACATGAAAGACGTGACAAGTATTATTTGCTTGGGTTGACTCTGGCCGCACAGTGCGAAATCTTTACTGCAAATATCTCTTGAAAATCGAGAGAAAATGCGCCCGACAACAATTAGAAGAGACATTACTTGAGAGACATCTGTCGGATCTCTCATACCTTTTAGCTTTTCTAAACCGTTCATCGCCTTTTGCCAATCGCTAAATGTCTGCTTATATAACCAACATCTCGGAATGAAGTGTTGCATTATATTCTTTATGTTGGCATGTGTGATGAATAATCTTGTGTGTTCGCCCTCCTCACTCCTTTCCCAATTCAGCTAATATGAAAATCCTATCCGGCAGTGGAAGACAAAGAGGTAGATTAATAAAGGGAACCCAGGAAAATGCTGGCGTCTGTCTCCCTAATTGCGCTTTAAGCGAGACATACGCCTGTTATAGTTAAGAGTAGATTTACTATCTTTTGGTTCAAAAAATCAATTTTTAAAATTGCATTTTTGGATCCATAAAAGTGTTTAGAATCCACCTCTGAAACGGTTTTTCCGAATACGGAACGGAAATATTTGTTATTCGCGGTGGAACAAAAAAATGCACCTGCCTACAATCGTCCTTTTTCACGCACCAGTTTTTTTTCTTTCGGAGGACGAGTTATTGTACCTGTGCTTGGGAGGAAAGACACAAAACTGAAATGAAATTTTGAACGCGTGTATTTGGAAGTTAGCCCCCAGGAATTTGCATTCTGGTGCGAAGACTGTGGAGATTGCGACATTCTTGGCAGTGACCAGCTTCAAAGAAAGCTATTCAGTAATTCTGAAGACCATGAGAACGATGGACATCACCCTGGGACTCTATTCGAGCAGTTCACCAAGCATTAGGACGACCATCGGATTCAAGCGGCAGAAAACCGCTTGTCACCGGCCGTACGAGCGGCTCTGGAGGAGCGCAGGATGGCCCAGATTGAGCAGAGCGCCCTCTATGAGGAAGTGGAAGGACTTGTTTATGGACCCAGAATAGCAGATTGAACGTAAGTTGCATAATATTGCATTTATATGTAGTCAAAACTTAAAACGCCTCTTCTCGAAATGACTTTTTTCTAGCGCGGTATGGTAACATCAAACCTACTGAAGCGATTGGCATGATTCTTAGTTTCCGACGAAGCTAACTAAATTGTCTAGGAGTTGTACCACTTTTATTCCGATCCATCAACTATAAATAGTTTTACTTGGCCGACGAAGTCGAAAAATCGATGGAAAAAACCTTACTTTTTTCAAATGGCAGCCATTTTGTTTCCTATGGTCCAAATAACTTAAGCGAGGCACAACTCCTAAAGAATCGAATGTACTTCGCAAACGTCAACTCAGTTTTGATTTCAGAGAAGCAGGTTAACCTGTGGCATATCGCGCGTGGAGGTATACATCGAAATTTTGTTTCGTTCCGACGGCACTTCCGGCTTTGCTCTTCGACATTTCCGGTCGAAAAACTTCCAGTTTGTAGAGGAAATATCAATAAACATGTTGATCAAATTTGACATTGATATCTATAACACATTCCGAGAAAAAATTCTCAAAGAAGATGCTTTTTCAGGGCCAAAGGTTGTAACCCTCCCCTTAAAAATTAGTTCAGAAGCGTTTCTACCAATAATTTCAGTATGGGCGTAAGGGGGCAGAAGCCACTGCAGTCGCTAAGTAATGAGTTCATTAAAAAAATCTTGATAGATAGTTAGATACACCTCTTAACAGGGCAAGAAATAAGCAAGTCAGATTGTACTGAAATAACATTTTTCGTCTGAGCTAAAGTTTTTACTTAACAGAGTTCTTAGTCAAGTTTCTTCCGCGAAAGGCAAAGCGGTCTTTTCGTGCCCCTCAGACAATACCAAATCTCATGTAACATATACAGAGGAGGCTCTCCCGTGGGTGGTCGCTTTTCACACTCACGTCAGGATTGTAGTGAAATGTGCCTTCAGGATAGCGGTGGAGTTACGTCTCCCACAAACAAGATTCCTCTAGCAGCAAGGAGACAGCCCGGAAATGGACGTTTGTTTACACCCACAAGCGACATACCAGCGCCAGGCGAGGGTTGGCAGTTTGCTGATGAAGTAGGAAGTTACTCTGTCGCTAGACTCAGCAACGGTAAAGTTGGTTGCAAGAACAGTGAGAATTTCCGTGGTTAATTTGCTTTTTTTTAAATATTTTGAATGATAGGCTTATTCAAGCTACATAGGCTGACGCAGACACCAATTCTCTCACTGGCCACTATTATGTGGCATGGATCTTTACGAGGTACTTGAGTATAGAGGAGGGGAGTTACGTGGATAATTTTGCCTCTTCCAATAGGTCATAGTGCTGGTCATTGGAACAGTGGTCCCAAGTTATGTTCACTGGTGACTCCAGGTATAGTGTGAACAGTGATTCTCGCCGGATTTTCATCTGGTGTGAACCAGGAACCAGATAACAAGCCCTTAGTGTCCTTGAAAGGGACCTGTATGGAGGTCGTGGTTTGATGGTGTGGGTGGGATTATGATTGGTGCACATACACCCCTGCATGTCTTTGACAGAGGAACTGTAACAGGTCAGGTATATCGGGACGTCATTTTGCACTAGTATGTCCGCCTTTTCAGGGGTGCAGTGGGTCCCACCTTCCTCCTGATGGATGATAACGCACGGCCCCACCGAGCTGCCATCGTGGAGGAGTACCCTGAATCAGAAGATATCAGGTGAATGGAGTGCCCTGCCTGTTCTCCAGACGTAAACCCCATCGAGCACGTCTTGGATGCTCTCGGTCGACGTATCGCTGCACCTCTTCAAACCCGTACGCCACTTCAGGAGCTCCGACAGGCGCTGGCGCAAGAATGGCAGCTGCTCTACCACCTGATCCAGTTGTGCGGCCTGTGTACGTGTGCATCGTGATCATATCCCATATTGATATCTGGGTGTATGTGCAGGAAACAGTGCTGTTTTGTAGCACATGTGTTTCGGGACGGCTTTCTCAACTTATCACCAATACCGTGGCCTTACAGATCTTTGTCGTGAGTGTTTCCTATGTGCCTATGCTATTAGCGCCAGTTTTGTAGAGTGCCACGTTGTGTCGCAACATTCTGCAATTATCCTTAATTTATGAGCATGAGTGTAGTATCAGTGAGTTGACGGGCATACTTGACATAGCTGCAGCTGCTTTGACGTCCTCTGTGGGAGCAAGCTGGAGCCGTGGCACGAAGCCCCACTATCAATGCCTGTGGCTAGGTGGGCCAGAATACTGGCTGCGAAATTCCGCTGACAGGGTCGGAATAATGCTGACGTGGCATGGCGAAAGACACAAGCCCATCGCAGTGAGGAGCAGAGTTGGCTCATGCAGCGCCCTGATGGTGTCGCCTCAGCCTCGTATGTGACCAGAGGCCTGGGTCGGTTATAACAACACTGCGCAAATCTGTGATAAATACTCGCCAGCCGGCCAAGCTGTGTCTAATTGGAACAGTACTGAACAAATGCAGAATAGTTCACTTAGTAGAACCGTAATCAGCTGACGAGTGAATGGCTTTCGTAGTAGGCGTAGGATAACCCATCATTCGATATCAGATACATGGTGTTATGCAGATAAACCGAAGTTATATATTACTTGCGTAACTGTCGGAGGCGGACGTAGGTAGGTAACGTAATTTCAGTTCTTCTGTACAACTTGATTATCTGTAATCTGTTGATGGGATATCCTGAAACGCTTAATAGTAAAGTCATTCATTTCCCAGCTGATAATGTTTTGATAAGTGACCTACTCCGCATTAGCACAGTACTGATCCAGTTATATAATTTGGTTGCATGATTCCTGCACGACTTCTTGTAACATCTCTAGTCAAGCGGTACCTTTCTTTGACTGTTGCGTACTCCGAGAACTGTTCAAGCCAATCTCGTCTGCATCTAGCTGCCGCCTCCTCTGGCTGTTGGTCTATGGCCTGCCTCTACACCTGACATTGCCATTGCTTGAACAGGCGTCCCACAGCTGAATTCAGGCCCACAAGAAGGCAAGTGTAGGCGTGGCTGACACTTTGGATTCACCAGTGACAATTATATACATAATGACACAGCTCCATATCTAGAGAACTTTCATGTTAACTGTCAGCTGTTGCGATTATTTATTTATTGAAATGGAATTCTACAACTGTGGTTGCTCCACTCACCATGAGATCCGTAACTAGGTTCGGATGAGTGCGGAGTTATATTTCTTTAGTTTCCTTCCGAATATATATTTCACTATCAGAATCCCGATAAATTAATTCAGAAAATGTGAGACAACTCTTGGCTGTTGGGAGATGCCGGTTGAGCTATGTAGCATCCCTCTAACATCCTATGATGTGGGATCCGCATCAGGTGGGACTGACGGATGACACTCAAAAAGTACAAAGAAGGGCAGCTCGTTCTGTATTATCGCGAAATAGGGGAGATAGTGTCACAGACATGATACGTGAATTGGAGTGGCAATCATTGCGACGGGATATTCTCGTGAAATTTCAATCACCAGTTTTCTCCTCCAATTGCGAAAACATTCTGTTGGCACCCAACTACATAGGGAGAAATGATCATCACGATAAAATAAGAGAAATCTGGGCTCGCACAGAAAAATTTAAGTTCTCGTTTTTCCCGCGTGCCGTTCGAGAGTGGAACGGTAGAGAGACAGCTTGAAGGTGGTTCATTGAACCCTCTGCCAGACACTTTATTGTGAATAGTAGAGTAATTAGGCAGACGTAGATGTAGATCTACAGTGATTTACAGAGAAGGGTAGTTCCCCCTTAAGATCATACAAATTTAACAAAACAATGTCATGCAATTAACTTGGGGTAAGTAAGCAACAATATATCGGTACAACAATTCACATAGATATAGTAATGGGAGGTATCACGTAACTACCAAAGTAAAAATGGCTCTGAGTACTATGGGAGTCAACTGCTATGGTCATTAGTCCCCTAGAACTTAGAACTACTTAAACCTAACTAACCGAAGGACATCACACACATCCATGCCCGAGGCAGGATTCGAACCTGCGACAGTAGCAGTTGCACGGTTCCGGACTGCGCGCCTAGAACCGCGAGACCACCTACGCCGGCACTACCAAAGTAAACTAGCGGCCACTGTAACAACTTCATTTATTATCATAAGACATATTATAAAAAGATTTACCCACTGAATCAAGCATATGAAAATTTCTTAAATGAGAAAGGTCATAATTATGAACTACAGTCTTGGCATGGAGGGGGGAGGGGAGAAATGGGGGGACAGATGAAAGCATAATGTGAAACTATATCGCGGAAACAGCCAATGACTGTGAAAATGGTTGGTGACAAAGAAAGAATCATGGAAAAGCAAGTACGAACATCAAAGTGCATTTGGTGTGTAGCTAGCTGCCTGCAAACTTTGAAACTATAAACTTAAAGGCCGATGTAAATTAGCTATCCTTGCATTCCCCTTGGCTCAGTGATTGTATCACCAGCTCTTGCTTACCACTCTTAGACGGAACGAGTGTGGAAGACGGCTACAGTGGCGGCTGGAAATTCCAAGTCTGCCTCGACTTCCGTACTCTGCTCTAAGTCGGAAACATCTCACTGAGCGGCTGCCTAAAGTGAAGAACATTCTTGATAGCACGACTGACGTAGGTATACTTATCGATCACTCAGCAGCAATTGTGTTATTCCTTTTTACTACCTGAAACATAGATGGTTCTGCCAGTGCAGGAGATCTTGCGAGCTCCGACCCATAACAACATTATAAACGAGTTTAACAAATTCATAATCTCACAGATTATTTCATACTTACCCAATAATGGTGCGGCACGGGAAGGAAGGTAGAAAATCTCTCCCACTACGTGGTAGGTTTCCAATCACGGCCACCCAAAAGCTTTGCACACAGACATGTTTGGGAAAAAATGCCTTCTACCGAAATATTATTGTGAGCCAATGAGAATTCTTCTTACTTGGATTAAAACGGTCATTCCCTCATGACATGACCGTGCACAATGGCCAGTCCCACGGTGTCAAGTTCTGAGTACTTCACCTGACTTTTCGATCTCTATCTCGCCAAAGCGGATTCCTTCCAGCGCCTTGCACTATGCTATTTTATGGAATGCAGGCTGCCCCCTCCCCCCCTTCGCTTGCAGTGCTGAGAAGGGACAATATGACTTCTTTTCTCTTTAAATCCTCGGGGGCCGCTTTCTACTTTCAGACTATGACACTCCGGTCCTTCTGTCCTTCCAAGTTAACTTCCCTGTCATGAGCCAGCTAAAGAAAGTTCCCAAGTCTGCAGAAAATAACAGGTGCCTCTCACCATAATAACAGGAAATAAGAAGAAGAAGTAATCAACTGTCAAGTCATTGTTAGTGGTGGGTACAGTTGCAGTTTTCACGCAGCGTTGAAGGGTCGACTATAGAAACTATGGGATGTGCATATTACATTGTATAATAGATTGCGTGACAGTTTGGGCATAAACTGCCACGTAACACTCTGAAACAGGTGCCACATCCTTCATGGCTCACGAGCAGGAAATGTCTGGAGTAAAATGTGGCAACTGACTCAGAATTTCCCTGTAGAAATCGGTATTTTCCTCAAAACAGGTTCTTTTATTGAAACTTTTACTTATAATACGTCTTGTGTCAACTATGTCCCAACAGCACCTACCAATATTTTGGCAATGACAGTCAATTATCATATTGGAACGTCAATTGGGGAAACTAGTGCATGCTGTAATAGAGTCAGCGAGTTAGCAGCTGCCAGTTTCCGCTGCGAAGTGCGAACGCACAGTCGAAAACAGTGCTGACATTCTACATGCAAGTATCTGGGAATAATAAATTATAAATTTGTAAGATGTGACTTAATTGGCTTTCGCGGCTAGGGTCAATATCTGTGCGACTTTTCTGAGCCGGAGACCGTATAATACTGTAAAATGTACCAACGTTTTGACTAGTATTGTAAGTTTATTACTGACCCTAATAAGACGCTGACGCGGTGTACAAGCCAGAGGAATCTTGTGGAAAGTGGAAGAATATTTTATCAACGGTATTTGCCTGGAAGAGAAGGAGAAACGGTGGCGTCGTAAAGTTCCAGTTACCAGATCATGCGCTATTACTCTGAGTCACGCCAGAAATCATGTAGTAGGGCAATGCCACATTGCTGCTAATTTTTCCGTCAGGTGAAAGTCCATCGTCGCTGTTGATAAGAGAATGTCATGATCCGGTTCCGGGTTACACTACTTCTCTTCATCCTTTCACCGTCATGAGTAACAGAAACATGACACCACACTACACGCACTGTCGTTACAGCCCCTAGACGAGGCATACTGGTTGAAGTTAAGTTGGCTAAGAAAATACACTACTGGCTATTAAAATTGCTACACCACTAAGATGACGTGCTACAGACGCGAAATTTAACGAACAGGAAGAAGATGCTGTGTTATGCAAATGATTAGCTTTTCACAGCATTCACACAAGGGTAGCGCTGGTGGTGACACCTACAACGTGCTAACATGAGGAAAGTTTCCAGTCGATTTCTCAAACATAAACAGCAATTGACCGGCGCTGCCCTGTGAAACGTTGTTGTGATGACTCGTGTAAGGAGGAGAAATGCGTACCATCACGTTTCCGTCTTTGATAAAGGTCGGATTGTAGCCTATCCCGATTGAGGTTTATCGAGATGGCTGTAACGGATCGTGCAGCCACCTCTCGATCCTTGTGGCAACAGATGGAGACGTTTGCAAGACAACAACCATCTGCACGAACAGTTGGACGACGTTTGCAGCAACATGGACTATCAGCTCTGAGACCATGGCTGCGGTTACCCTTGACGCTGCATCACAGACAGGAGCTCCTGCGATAGTGTTCTCAACGACGAACCTGCGTGCACGAATGGCGAAACGTCATTTTTTCGGATGGATCCAGGTTCTGTTTACAGCATCATAATGGTCGCATCCGTGTTTGGCGGCATCGCGGTGAACGCACATTGGAAGCGTGTATTCGTCATCGTCATACTGGTGTATCACCAGGCATTATGGTATGGGGTGCCATTGGTTACACGTCTCGGTCACCTCTTGTTCGCATTGACGGCACTTTGAACAGTGGACGTTACATTTCAGATGTCTTACGACCCGTTGCTCTACCCTTCATTCGATCCCTGCGAAACCCTGCATTTCAGCAGGATAATGCACGACCGCATGTTGCATGTCCTGTACGGACCTTTCTGGATACAGGAAATGTTCGACTGCTGCCCTGACCAGCACATTTTCCAGATCTCTCACCAATTGAAAACGTCTGGTCATTGGTTGCCGAGCAACTGGCTCATCACAATACGCCAATCACTACTCTTGATGAACTGTGGTATCGCGTTGAAGCTGCGTGGGCAGCTGTACCTGTACATGTTCTGACTCAATGCCCAAGCGTATCAAGGCCGTTATTACGGCCAGAGGTGGTTGTTCTCGGTACTGATTTCTCAGGATCTATGCACCCAAACTGCTTGAAAATGTAATCACATATCAGTTCTAGTGTAATATATTTGTCCAGTGAATACCTGTTTATCATCTGCATTTCTTCTTGGTGTAGCAATTTTAATGGCCAGTAGTGTAGTAACTGAGTGTTTCTATTGTCCGTCTAGTGATGGATTGCCTCATAGAAACTTAGAACCATATCATTTTTGATTTCCTCGATCTTGCTGTCTTCAGGGTGGGAAACGTACTGAATTACGAGAGGAAGTATTCTCCGAAAGGTGTGTTGAGAAACTGGAACGACAACGTGCTCACGAGAGAACCGTTTTGGAACAGTTGGCAACAAATAACCTCGAACTCACCTACACAGTGAACGTAGAGATGGTAATTAGCGTTATATTATCATAGATCACTGCTGTTGAACGAGTAGTTAAGAAACGTAGGAAAATATTTTTGCCTAACACATTAACAAAGAATGATTAAAAACTACTCCAGTAATGAGTGGCAAACTCTTAGCTCTGGCAAAATCTCTAGCTAAAATTGAAACCTATGAGAAGTCGTGCAATATGTGAGGTTTGTATCGCGGAAGGCGATGATTCAATAGCAATATTAGAAGCTGTGTAGCATATATAGAAGAAGCTGAATCTTTGTTGACAAACGAGAACTGAATTAATCAAAATGGAAGGAGTGACAACTGTGGCAGAGCAGTTAATTAGAAAACAATATCTTACTATCGCGTTCTCAAACCCTCTAAGAGCTGTTGGTCCTACGTGAAGGAGGCAACGGGTTGAAGTTATTTGTCCAGTTGGTTGTTGATCGCTATTGTAACGAACGGGGAGACGTTAAAGTGAAGACTTACAAGTTCTCCCACAGTAATTATTTCGTCAAAGTAGATCATCACATAGTTCCTAACTTGGAACACCGTACAAATGCGAAAATTACAGACATCGAAAGAAAAGAGCGCAAATATGTAACACAACCGAAGAGGATCAGTGTAGTTAAGTCCCCTGGGTATTAAGGATTGTCCACTAAGTTCTACCTCGAGTATACGAAAGAACTGACCCCTCTTTTATCAGCAGTACAATCCATCGTATAGGCATCCAAAGTGTTTTCGAGAAGGGTGACAGCACAGGTGTGCAGAGCATTGATCTCCGTATCAATGACAGTTTTTAGTAAAATTGTAGAACTATGGATGAAATTAGGCACTCGACAATGTGAACTTTTTGGAGCCAGAACCACTCCTCTGCGGGAATCAACAAAAGTTCCGAAAGCTCCAGAGGGGAAGTATGAAACACAGTTTCAAGCTGTTTGAGTAACGGAACCAAGTAAGTGCGTGCTTCTTAACCCTTTCACCGCAGAGGTGCACCGTAACGGTCCGCACATGAGTGTGCTTGCCGCACTGTGGACCATATAGCGCTGAGTACTGCAGCGCCTGCTGCGCTAAATCGTTCTCGTCTCAGGCTGTGTACTTTGAGAACTCTTTATTTTTCAAGTTCCTATAACAAGATAACATTACGAAAAAACACATTTCAGAAAGTTTTCTTTTCATGTAATACATTTCGACAGTAGGCACCACACACAGTCCGACATGACATTGTTCACAGCCGTAGTGCAATTCTTCCCATTATCGTTCCTTCTGCATATAAAGCATCTCCTTACAGGTTCGTGATGCTTTCCTGAAGATGCAAGAGTGATTGTAAAGTGTCTTTTCGAAGCCGTAACCTCCTGATGCTTTCGTTTCTTGGTGGTACGTGTCTAAAACCTGATGGCTGAAGTAGTCTTTCCGGTATGTATATTGTAAGTAAACTGAGAACATAGCACGTACATATCTTACGAGTGACAAAGGAGTGTTCTGTACCGTTTCTGTGTTTTGCGGACAAATTCCGTTGGGCTAAGTAGCATGTCCACTCCACCCATATTCTCGTTGTAGGCCTACACGCATTTTGGTTTAAGGTTTTAGATATTATTATGGTGATTTCGTTGCAGCTGTCTGACATGTCGTCAACACACTTACGACTTATTTTGAACTGTGGGCAACCGCAGCCAGATCTCCACATTTTTATGAGAAGGCATAAAACACCGATCTGGCTGTAGCTACTATTAAAACCACAAGTAGTTTCACGTCGATTTAGGCAAGTCCTCAGGTGATATAAGTTTTGTCCACAACATTATTTTACTGTATCCTGAGGCCTCTTCCCACTCTACACGTCATTGATAAATTAACACCCACAAGGAAAACATAAAACATTGTTGTAGATTCATGTTACCTGAGGTATCACCTAATTTGGCGTGAAGACGTTAGTGGGTTTAATAAAAACTTTCTACAGCTAGAGCCGTGTTTGTTTGACTCCTTATAAAAATGTGGATACATGCAACTCTTTTGTCCTGCTACATCAAAGCCATCATAGTGTCTGTAAATTCCATCTCTCCTCTTCGAAGTTTGGCTTTAGATTTTGGCGTACCTTTGCTATTCATGCAAACTGTTCCTACTGCATTTGTCCCTCTTTTATATAACTAGTTGAAGACAGAAGGACTTGCATAGCGTACAAATTGTCCACCCCACCTATAGCATATGGCATTTTTTTTTACACGTCTGGTTCCGTAGGACCAAATTGAGGAGCAAATATCCAACGTAAAAGTAACAACAGACAAAATAAAATGTCTATGAACCCAAAAAAGGCAAGCCATAAGTTTATGTATACGCAATCAACATTATAACACAGGAATCATCTTAATTTTTCAAAGAAGTCCTCGACTGACTAGAAGGTGTGACACACGAGGAAACTCTTCGGTTTCGATTTGAAATCGCTTGGATTACTGCTAAGATTTTTAAATTCTTGTGCTAGCTTATTGAAAATGAATGCAGCAGTATACTGTACACCTTACTGCACAAGAGTCAAGGAAGTGCGAATCAAATACACACTGGATTTCTGCCAAATACTTACTGGTACTTACTGGGTGAAAGATGCTAATTCTTGGGAATAGGCATTGTCAACAAGAAGCGACAGTGAGAGAGAGAGAGAGAGAGAGAAAGAGAGAGAGAGGGCAATGTCAAAATACCCATATTAGTGATCAGGGGTCGACAAGAGGTTGGCGTACTCACACCACTTATTGCCCGAACCGCCCGTTCCTGAGCCAAGAATATCCTTTGAGAACGGGAAGAGTTACCCCAAAAATAATATCATACGTCATAAGCGAATGAAAATAAGTAAAGTATACTACTTTTCGTGTCGAACTACCACAGGCACCGTTCGAAATGCGGTATTAAGTTTTGACTAAGAACCTGAACGTGGGCTTTGCACGACAATTTACTATCTATCTGAACACCTATAAATTTGAACTGTTCAGTTTCACTAATCTTATGCCCATTCTGTGAAATTAAAACATTGAGTTTTGTTGAATTGCGTGTATTCCATAGTGGTCCAACTTCTGGAGCAATATCTTGTGATCAACACAATCAAAAGTCTTAGTTAAATAAAAAAAGATGCCTAGCGCTCGAAACCTTTTGTTTAATCCATCTAGTTCCTCACAGAGAAAAGAGAATATGACATTATCAGTTGTTTAACCAGTTCTAAAACCGAAGAGCGTGTCTTTACTAAGAAAATGAAGATATGTAAATATCCATCGTTATCACTCCTGGCATTCTCGGCTCCCGTCGCATATACACGGTGGCCCCTATGAAAAACGACTGATCGTAGGATAATAAAACTTTGTGAAAACATTTATAAGGACAAATAACAATTAAACATTTGAAAGAAAAATATGTTAATTTACACATTAGGGGGCAATGATTGTTAATTGCGTACCATGTTTACTTTCCAGGTTACAAACGTTGGTCAATGTGACGACCACCTACATTCCCGACAGCCTGGAAACGCACTAAAGATACCACTGCACAACTGCTTGTGTTCTTTTCCAACGGCGGACCGTGGTTGGTTCAGCTGTCGTGACACATGTCTTGCACTGCCATTGCAACACTAGTGTGTTTAACAATTTGTGGCGCAATTGGCTGTCGGCCTCTCACAGGAGCAATTCCCAAATCGCCAGTTACTTCGAACTTCGGAAAGAGGACCTCTCCCTTTAATGTGCCGATGCTTGTGTAGAACAGCAGCACTAGTGCTGTTCTTTTCATAGAAAAGCTTTACGAGTAAAGTCCTGCTCACGTTTCCAGGACCCACGTTGACTGCCTGCAAACTGTAACGTACACCGATAATTGCGTATTCAACCCTGCTTCGCCGTCCTACTACCGGCGCATACCGGCAAGTCATGACAGTAACATTACTAACAATGCAAATCCCGCAGC
Source organism: Schistocerca gregaria (assembly GCF_023897955.1). NCBI lineage: Eukaryota > Metazoa > Arthropoda > Insecta > Orthoptera > Acrididae > Schistocerca > Schistocerca gregaria. Next base: position 886,658,208 of record NC_064920.1, on the reverse strand, counting down.
GCACAGTCTGAACACCATTTCTATGAAGCTGGGTACCCACACGGCACACACACGTAGTTTTCCGTCCACACCGCCTCAAGCAGTGCGAGTTTTAACCATCCTGTTTACATCGTTAGCACTGGAGGCACAATGACAGATATATACATCGCCGGCCGCGGTGGTCTCGCGGTTCTAGGCGCGCAGTCCGGAACCGTGCGACTGCTGCAGTCGCAGGTTCGATTCCTGCCTCGGGCATGGATGCGTGTGATGTCCTTAGGTTAGTTAGGTTTAAGTAGTTCTAAGTTCTAGGGGACTTATGACCACAGCAGTTGAGTCCCATAGTGCTCAGAGCCATTTGAACAATTTGAACCACTGATATATACATCGCTATCAATTAAAGGGCTAACTTTCGGAAAACAGCCAATACAGTTTCGTGCCGTCATCTTCCGAACAAAATACCAATTTGCGGAATATCCACATATGTATACGGTTTGACTGAAGACTTCCTAACCAACAGAATGAAGTACATAGTGCTAGACGGGTTCATACAGTTACAACCAACGCTGCATTTCCATGACTCGAGAAAACGAGATAGGACAGTTACGTTCAAGATATACCTTAACGATCTGTTACTTCATCTCACACACAGGCAACAATAGGAAAAAGGTGACACTAGTGCGCAAAATTAAAGGACGAAAGCAACTAGCATAATGTGACAGTTTCAAGTAAACTCGATGAAGCTTTTACTACAGGTAGAAAGAACTGATACAATATAGTATAGTAGGTAACTGAAAGAAATTCTCAGTGAAAAGAGCAGCTATGACACTTCCATTCCCCACGCCCGGGTTCCCGGGTTCGATTCCCGGCGGGGTCAGGGAATTTCTCTGCCTCGTGATGACTGGGTGTTGTGTACTGTCCTTAGGTTAGTTAGGTTTAAGTAGTTCTAAGTTCTAGGGGACTGATGACCATAGATGTTAAGTCCCATAGTGCTCAGAGCCATTTGAACCAACACTTCCATTCCAAGACGATAATTACTCTGCAGTCGCAGTGATTCAGGATGGTCTCCTGGGATTACAAAAGGCCAGAAATAGTTTTCAGTGAGAGCTGCAATCTCCATGAATAGCAGTGTACGCTCTGTAACGTACTTTCACGCTGGGTACAATGTTGGTAAGAAGTTCTTGTGGTAAGGCGTTCCACTCTATTACTAGTTAACAAGTTCTGAATGGTCGTTGGTGTATGTGGAGTGCTGCAGTAAGTTTCCCCAGCTGCAGTAGGTTTCACCAGCTGCAGTAGGTTTCCCCAGCTGCAGTAAGGTCCCTACATGTGCTCGGTGAGATATCAGTCGGCGGAATGGGCTGGCCAGTCCAATCGCCAAACATAGTCACGTTCCAAGAGCTCCTCCACCTGCACAATCGGATGCGGTTGCGTATTTTCTTCCATATGAAGGAAGTCAGGGCCAAACGCACCCGTGAAAAGATGCACATCGAGAAGGAGTTCTGTGTCTCAGTAATATTGTCTGATGAGTGTAGCGTCTTTAAAGATTTCAGGGTCAGTACGTCCATGCAACGTTGTGTCTCCCCACACCATAACACATGGAGCAAGAAAGCGGTCATATTTGACAGTGCTCCTGCCTGTTTACGTGATCCCACCTCTCGCTGTATAAGAGTACTTCCAGAATTGTCGTCGGACTTAAATCCATTGGGGTAAATGTGGGGTGTGTTGGGCAGACGTGTTGCAGCACGTACACATACACCAAATATCATCCAGCAGTTGCCAGTTGGAGAAATGGAACGGCCTACTATAAGAACTCCTTTGTGCCAGCATGCACTGCCGCCCGTGGTGATCACGCACCCTATCAAGAACAGTATCCTGTCCATTTCTAATGGCCAGGGGACCGTCATGAAATCTGCAATGTCATTATTGTCTTTGAATGAAGCGATCACTTCCGTTCGTCTCATTGCCTATATCTGTCAATTACTTTCTACAATGTGTTGTACTGCGTTGCTGCATTTCTTTCTACGTGTGGTCTGAATTTCATCAAGTTGTTATATGAATGCGTGGTGTCTGTTCTTTGGGATACGTCCGAAAGAAGAGACACTACGCACAATCCGCAACAGTGAAACGTATGATTTTACTGCAGGACGGGGGGGGGGGGGAGAGAGGAAAGGAGAGGGAAGCGGTTATAGATGTCAGCTGCAGCGAGACTTCACGCGCAATCAGCGGCGACGAATGAAATCGTGAAGCGCACCACGAAGCTGGCATCTCCTGCTTACTGGACAGCTGCATTAAACACTGCGCCACCCGTGACACAGTGATTACCGGAACTGCGCGGACTTCGTCATGCGAGGAAGACTTTTGCTGTTGAGTCGTGATTCTGCCATCTGCAATTTTTATACGGCCTTTGCACTTACTAAGTTCGCTATTCGCAGAGAACCAGTTCGTATACCCCAATGACCATCCTTGAGAACCCGTGGCTTCGTTTTCGTTATTAGAATTATTTCCATTACTCACGAAGCTTAGGCCTACGGAACAATAGGAGTACGAAGGCTGTCAACGAGGGCACTGCCTGACTGACTACGGCACACGTCCGCTGATGGTGGGCGACTTGTGTAAAGCCACAGAGTAACATATTTGTCTGTGGTAAAGCACCAGCGGGGAAGGCTCTGGCTGCTTGTACGGAAGTGCATTGGTACCTGTGCCACATACAAAATGGTCAGGAACACCACGGTCGGAAAGCACAAGTAGCCCTCTGCTTTCGGCTCTTCTACATCTGCATTTATACTCCGCAAGCGACGCAACGGTGTGGGGCGGAGGGCACTTTATGTGCCACTGTCATTACCTACCTTTCCTGTTCCATATGCGTATGGTTCGCGGGAAGAACGATTGCGGGAAAGCATCCGTGCGCGCTCGAATCTCTCTAATTTTACATTCGTGATCTCCTCGGGAGGTAAAAGTAGGGGGAAGCAATATATTCGATACCTCATCCAGAAACGCACCCTCTCGAAACCTGGACGCCAAGCTACACCGCGATGCAGAGCGCCTCTCTTGCAGAGTCTGCCACTTGAGTTTGCTAAACATCTCCGTAACGCTATCACGCTTACCAAATAACCCTGTGACGAAACGCGCCGCTCTTCTTTGGATCTCCTCTATCTCCTCTGTCAACCCGACCTGGTACGGATCCCACACTGATGAGCAATACTCAAGTATAGGTCGAACGAGTGTTTTGTAAGCCACCTCCTTTGTTGATGAACTACATTTTCTAAGGACTCTCCCAATGAATCTCAACCTGGTACCCGCCTTACCAACAATTAATTTTATATGATCATTCCACTTCAAATCGTTCCGCACGCATACTCCGAGATATTTTACGGAAGTAACTGCTACCAATGTTTGTTCCTCTATCATATAATCATACAATAAAGGATCCTTCTTTCTACTTATTCGCAATACATTACATTTGTCAATGTTAAGGGTCAGTTGCCACTCCCTGCACCAAGTGCCTATCCCTTGCAGATCTTCTTGTGTTTCGCTGCAATTTTCTAATGCTGCAACTTCTCTGTATACTACAGTATCATCCGCGAAAAGCCGCGTGGAACTTTTGATTCTTGAGGACGAATGTGCTGCCATCCTTGGGCAGATTTTCAGCCTCTCACTGAAAGTTCAGGCTCTCATAAAGGCAAAGGGTGGACTCAAACCCTTAGCGTCCACTGACAGATGTCCGGATACTTTTGATCGGATACTGTTTGTGACAACGTCCACTCACTCCAAGGTTTCATTTGACGCAACTGTGACAGTGACGCGTATTAGAACTAGAGCCATTTCATCCCTCACCTTAGACGCCAGGCTGTCTGCTTCAAGCCAGAAATTTTTGCGTCAGTGTGACCAACAGATGGAGCCCAGTACACGTTTCGTTGCCAGTGGAAGCAAGGACCACCAACGTGTTGCTGCCGGATCAGCGTAACTTTGGCCAGCAGGAGCGCTTGCAGACACCTGTCCGAGATATTTCGCAGAGCACGTGCAGGAGGTCGGAGGCGCTCCTAGAGCGGAATGTGGCGCAGCGGCGCCGGCACGAGAGGGTGCGGGGCGCAGCAGGGCCTCGCCGCTATTCGGAGCCGGGCGCGCCCGCGCTGTGCTATGAATAGCCGCGCCGTGACCGCTGCCTGACCTTGCCGGCCGCCGCCGCCGCCGCCTACGCTCGAGGATCGCCTTACACCGCGCTACTCTACACCGCACCGCCGGCCGCATGCGCGATGCTAACCGCACATGCTCGCCCAAAGCCATTGCCGGACGCCATCTTTAGCTTCGAGAAACGTGCCAGAGGTATAGGCTGAGATGGAAGTCACAACTGTTCACGCGATTCTCTTGCTGTTGCCCTCATCATTGCATCTTCAAATACGGACGCGAAGGTTCGACCTTTGCTTTCAGGTCCCCACTGCAGACAACACTGATGGACAAAAAATCCCAAAACAAAGAAATAATTAATGTAGAGTAATGAAATTCCACGAATACATTTGTGTAGGTAATATACACTCCTGGAAATTGAAATAAGAACACCGTGAATTCATTGTCCCAGGAAGGGGAAACTTTATTGACACATTCCTGGGGTCAGATACATCACATGATCACACTGACAGAACCACAGGCACATAGACACAGGCAACAGAGCATGCACAATGTCGGCACTAGTACAGTGTATATCCACCTTTCGCAGCAATGCAGGCTGCTATTCTCCCATGGAGACGATCGTAGAGATGCTGGATGTAGTCCTGTGGAACGGCTTGCCATGCCATTTCCACCTGGCGCCTCAGTTGGACCAGCGTTCGTGCTGGACGTGCAGACCGCGTGAGACGACGCTTCATCCAGTACCAAACATGCTCAATGGCGGACAGATCCGGAGATCTTGCTGGCCAGGGTAGTTGACCTACACCATCTAGAGCACGTTGGGTGGCACGGGATACATGCGGACGTGCATTGTCCTGTTGGAACAGCAAGTTCCCTTGCCGGTCTAGGAATCGTAGAACGATGGGTTCGATGACGGTTTGGATGTACCGTGCACTATTCAGTGTCCCCTCGACGATCACCAGAGGTGTACGGCCAGTGTAGGAGATCGCTCCCCACACCATGATGCCGGGTGTTGGCCCTGTGTGCCTCGGTCATATGCAGTCCTGATTGTGGCGCTCACGTGCACAGCGCCAAACACGCATACGACCATCATTGGCACCAAGGCAGAAGCGACTCTCATCGCTGAAGACGACACGTCTCCATTCGTCCCTCCATTCACGCCTGTCGCGACACCACTGGAGGCGGGCTGCACGATGTTGGGGCGTGAGCGGAAGACGGCCTAACAGTGTGCGGGACCGTAGCCCAGCTTCATGGAGACGGTTGCGAATGGTCCTCGCCGATACCCCAGGAGCAACAGTGTCCCTAATTTGCTGGGAAGTGGCGGTGCGTTCCCCTACGGCACTGCGTAGGATCCTACGGTCTTGGCGTGCATCCGTGTTTCGCTGCAGTCCGGTCCCAGGTCGACGGGCACGTGCACCTCCCGCCGACCACTGACGACAACATCGATGTACTGTGGAGACCTCACGCCCCACGTGTTGAGCAATTCGGCCGTACGTCCACCCGGCCTCCCGCATGCCCACTATACGCCCTCGGTCAAAGTCCGTCAACTGCACATAAGGTTCACGTCCATGCTGTCGCGGCATGCTACCAGTGTTAAAGACTGCGATGGAGCTCCGTATGCCACGGCAAACTGGCTGACACTGACGGCGGCGGTGCACAAATGCTGCGCAGCTAGCGCCATTCGACGGCCAACACCGCGGTTCCTGGTGTGTCCGCTGTGCCGTGCGTGTGATCATTGCTTGTACAGCCCTCTCGCAGTGTCCGGAGCAAGTATGGTGGGTCTGACACACCGGTGTCAATGTGTTCTTTTTTCCATTTCCAGGAGTGTATTTGGATGATTGAAGTTGCAAGTTCGCAGGTGAATGTATGCTACAGAAAAGCAATTGCAAATGTGAAAGTCTAGTACATTAATAACCAGGGTAACAGCCAGAACGTTGACTGCAAGCGTGCAAAAGTGTATGCATTGCGTCGTACAGGTGCCAGATGTCAGTTTGTGGGATGGAGTTTCACACTTGTTGCACTTGATCGGTCAATACGAAAACGGTTAATGCTGTCTGTGCACGACTCTGGAGTTGTCGTCCGATGATGTCCCATGTGTGCTCACTTGGAGACAGATCTGGTGGTCGAGAAGGCCAAGGCGCTCTGTAGAGCATATTGGGCTACAATAGCAATATGTGGGCCAGCCTTATCCAAATCATTAGCTCGAATCATCTGGAATGTTCTTCAAACCAACAGCGAACAAGTACGGAGGCATGACACGGCACACTGTCATCCATAAAAATTTCATCTTTGTTTAGGATCATGTCGTCCATTAATGGCTGCTAATGGTCTACAAGTAGCTGAACATAAACATTTTTAGTCAATGTTCGGTTGCGTTGGACCAGAGGACACAGTCCATTCCACTTAAATTACAATTATGGGGCCGGCGCCAACTTAAACAGTGCGTTGTTAACAACTTGGGTCCATCATGGCATCGTGGGTTCTGCGCCACACTAGAACTCTACCACCAACTCTTACCAACTCAGCTGGTCACGGTTTTCCATTCGTCCAGGGTTCAATCGATATGATCACGAACCCAGGAGGGGTGCCGCAGGTGATGTCGGGCTGTCAACAAAGGCACTCGTGTCGGTCATCTGCTGCCATAGCCCTTCGCCAAATGTCACCACACTGTCCTAATGAATACGTTCGTCGTACGTCCGATATTGATTTCTGCCGTTATTTCACGCAGTGTTGCTTGGCTGTTAGCACTGACGACTCTACGCAAACACCGCTCCTCTCGGTCGTTAAGCGAAAGCTGTCGGTCACTGCGTTGTCAGTGGTGAGAGATAATGCCTGAAATTTGGTATCCTTGCCACACTCTTGAGACTGTGGATCTTGGAATATGGACTTCGCTAACGATTTCCGGGATGGAATGTCCCATGTGTCTAGCCCAACGACTATTCCGCGTTCAGGGTCTGTTCACTCCCGTCCTGCGGCCATAATCACTTTGGGAAGCTTTTCACATGATTCATCTGAGTAAAACTGACAGATCCGGCAACGCACTGCACCTTTATACCTTGTGTACGCGATACTGCTGCCATCTGTATATGCGCATATTGCTATCCCATACGTTTTTGCCACGAATGGAGACCTCAGGAGGAAGCACTAAAGTCACCAACATGATAAGCAGACCCGAAACTCTAAAGTACCATGGCTAGAGGCACCGAAAACTCAAATAGAAGTCGCTGACTGCCCGATGGCAATTACATTACAACATACAGGCACACGATTGGCTCTTTAATTTCTCGCCTTGCCAAATAACAGAAAGAGGTCTGAAACTGAAAAGAGCATTAACACTAAAATGATGACAGATTTATAGCGACAGGATGAAACAGTTTTAGGAAGAGAGTAATAGGACTAAAGCTATCGAGAGGTTCTACGTGCTTTTTACAGAGTTAAACTAATAATAATAGCAACCAACATAATTTGTGGGAACTCATTAAAACTGAAGTATATTATATCTCTGGCTCAATTGAATTACTGTTAGGCAATAAGTCTAACGGTAAAAAAAGTTGAATTTGGTCCGAACATGGAGGAAATAGGAAGAAATAATTGTGTACTTGTAAGTTCGTGAATGTAACAGCATACCACCCCTTCACTCAAAAGCAATAACATTTTAGAATGAGATTTTCACTCTGCAGCGGAGTGTGCCCTGATATGAAACTTCCTGGCAGATTAAAACTGTGTGCCCGACCGAGACTCGAACTCGGGACCTTTGCCTTTCGTGGGCAAGTACTGTACCATCTTTTTTTTTTTTTTTGTAATCTCATTTTGTTCGATATTGTTCGTTGAGTTTGTTCGTTACGGACGTCCGATGGCACTTGTTCTGGTTGTTCGTTGATCCGTTCACTCAGTTTTTTTTATTACAGAAGGTACTTAAACCCTCTGCCCGAACACGCTGAGCTACCGTGTCGGCTAAACTGTGTGCCCGACCGAGAACCATCCGAGCTACCGAAGCACGACTCACGCCCGGTACTCACAGCTTTACTTCTGCCAGTATCTCGTCTCGTACCTTCCAAACTTTACAGAAGCTCTTCTGCGGACCTTGCAGATACTGGCAGAAGTAAATCTGTGAGTACCGGGCGTGAGTCGTGCTTCGGTAGCTCTGATGGTAGAGCACTTGCCCGCGAAAGGCAAAGGTCCCGAGTTTGAGTCTGGGTCGGGCACACAGTTTTAATCTGCCAGGAAGTTGCAATAACATTTTAATTAAAAGGTGAGTTAAATAGATATTATTGTCAATGGTCTTGAGATATAGCTGAAATCATTAAAACTGAACAAAGCTCCAGGGCCTGATGAAATCCCTATCAGATTCTATATTGCATTTGTGACTTAGTTACGTCCTCTTTTAACTAGAGCTGAATTGGGCAAAAAAAATTGAAAATTTTAGACACTGCTTTAATTGTTAGTAAGAGCTGTAAAGTTTCTAGTTCATTCTGTGCCATAATATTTAAGGAACAAATTACAGGACATATTGCATTTTTAATCACATGCATGAAAGATGTATTAAAGAAAATAGTTAGGTACCATATGTCCCTGTTGAATCGGGACAGTGTTAGATTAACAGTTCTTTATCTCTTAATTATCATATACTGGATATATTTATTAAGGAGGAGAACCAAGGTATACTTTCGTACTTCCGGAGGTCATTTTTTAAATACACGTCTACCACAAACTAACTTCTTCTTTCCCTCAGCCTCTACACACTTTTCTTAGTACCACCCCTTCCACTTTTCTTATAACTGAATCCAGACTCCCAGTTTCGATGATACGGGGTCCCTGTATTTCACACAACAAGACCCAAGCATGGTATCTTCTTCCTCTGATTTTGAAGATGATGATTCTGGAAGCAGCCTTTCCTCCCTTTTTCTCCACATTCCGTTTCCGTTCATCACTTTTTCTGTTTTCTGTAGCAATATTTTCAGGAGTCCTTAAAACAACTGCTTGTTGCTTTCTTCTCATTGGACTGTTGTCCATTTATTTCTTCGGAAACTGAAGAACATCATATAAAGATATCGAAGGTGACGAGGGTTCCGTCTGGTTTTCGGTATCGCCTTCTGATGTAGGAACAGGGCTATGATTGAGAACAGCAACATGTTCAGCATCTTCCACCGTTTTCAAGCAACCAGGAAGAAAATCGTGTTCAGAGATATCATTTGCAACTCCAGTTGATATGAGTCAACTCTCAGCAATGGCAGCCTTCGATGCTTTCGACCAGACTGCTTTGATTATCTTACCAACAGAGAACTTGTTAATTGTCCTTCCCTATACTTGCTTCTCATGAAAGTGTTGCCCTCATTAGCATAATGTGACTTCAGCGGCTTTGAAAATGACCTATGTTATGTCTGAAGTCGATGAGTTGTATGACTAGTTAAACAAATCATGTGTACATCATCATCCAAGCAAAACTCCAATGCTTCTAAACGTTTACGGGAAGTGTGTTCATCCAGAAGTAAGAGACCCTACGAGCTCAAAAATGAAGCAGCCATTTCACTAAGGCCTCTTCATTTATCCAACATGAGCCCATCATTGTTACCAATGAACCGTAAGGAAAATCGTCAGAAAATTCAGGGTGAAACTTTTTGCTTTAGACATTGCCGTTGGAGGAATGATATTACCTACAGCATTCGTGCAAGCAAGAACTGTTACAAGTTCGTCTCTCTCCACGCAAGTTTGTGTATAGACAGCTTTGAACCTTTCACCGTAAATATTTCTACGTTTATTATTCGTTTGACAGCCTGATTACTCACAGTTATAAATCAATTGTGGCGTATCAAACAAATTAAGCACCTCCATGGTTTTACCCAATACAGGAAAATATGCTTAACGATATGCTTATTAAGGCCCTTGCAACGATATGAGGAGAGAATACTGGGAAATGCTGTCAGTCAATAAAAGAGAGGGTACACAAACCACTCATGAACTCCATCCTAGAATATTGATCAAGTAAGTGGGACTCGTACCAAGTAGGAGATTTGAACGTATACAGAGAAGCGCAGTGTGAGTGGCCTCAGGTTTGTTCAATCTATGTCTTGAAGATAGACGCAAAGTGTCCCGTGATAGCCCACCTAAAAAGTTTCTAGAATCAACCTTAAGTGATGAATCTAAAAATATATTACAATACAATATGTATCGTTCCAACAGAGGTTGTGAAAGCAAGATAAGAAACTACAGAGCGTGTAGGGCATCTGAGCCATCATTCTTCACGCGCTCCACACTTCAGTGGAACGGGTGAAACAACTCATAACTGTTACAAAGGAACGTACTGTCTGCCTTGCATGTTATAGTGGTTTGTTGAGTGTGGATGTGGATGTAGATGTAGATGTAGACTTATTTTATGAAGCTCGAAGTTATTATTTGCAATTGTCGTTTATCAAAACATGTATCATGTTTTGTGTATATTTCCACAACAGCTGGCCGTGCATATGATGGCAGAAACAACGAAGCTAACTGTGACAAGCTATACACTAATGTAAAAAAGGTCTTACAGAACCTAACACCCTAAAAATTAAGAACTGACTACAAGTACCTTCTAATTGGCACAAAAGTGCGGAAACATGTTGGGATATTAAAAGGTACAGTTGTTTGCTTAGTTAGCGAACATGATTCCCCTAGTCTAATCTGCAGAAACGGCTGCTGTTAGCAGTTAACAACCAAACGTTGATGGTAATAATACGGTTTCATCAGTTATAGTACTTCACCTCTTCTTAAGATCTGAGAACTTGCAGTTCAGAGGTATACATCATTTGAAAAGTATTTACTTATAATTTGAAAAGTACATCAGACATGCAGTTGATATGAGAACCGTAATAGCAACAAACTCCAACAACTTTGACAGTGTCGTGATTTACTCGGTGTAAAATCGAAGTATGCACTCAGCATTATGTATTTCACTTAGCACTGCGATTGCGAATTCATGTCTGTTGACTGTGCCTAAGCAAGAGTTCGGTCTACGTTGGAAATAGCTGTGTTTCCCCTCTCTCTCCTTCTCTCTTTCACTAATTCTCCCTCTCTCTTGCTCCCTCTCTTTTTAGATGGAGCGTCTTTAGATTATTGCCTTGCCTTATTCAACTTGTTTACAGTCTCTACGTGTGGACTCACGAACAGTGTCAGATTTTTGTTGTTGACATCAGGATGGTCCAGCTTTGGACGGGCGCCGTTTCCTGTCTGGAATGTCTTCTGCAGCGGGTCAGACCACGATCCGTTCCAAGTGGGTAAGCCCTTATGCAAACAACTGACTGTGTTAAACAAAGCTCGGTATTTTCCAGAACTTTAAGCATTTTTCAACTCTCTTATTTCGTGCTACTTAAGCGCCCGAAAGACAGCTGTGATATCTGGTATTTGACGTGTGTAAAAATGTATACTTTTAAGGATATGCTCCTGTATAGCTGTCCAACAATTCTTCATTCTTTCACTTTATTCTTGCTGCTTTCCATATAACAGATATTTTTTTCTTCCCTGAATCAGATATCTAAACATGCTATTTTATTACACACAGAATCTTTCACTTCGCAGCCTCGTGTGCACCATATTGAAATTTCCTGCAGCACAGTTTTAATGTTCTACAGGGTTTCAAAGATTTTCGTTGTATAATTCTGTCATATCTAATTCACAATACTATTCAAATGAGAGTAGACCATTTAATTAATGTTCATAGGTTTAGTTTATTATGTGTTCCTATGTGAATTGTAGTATGCTAACACATCACTACATAACCAAAGGGAATGAAGTTGCAGTTTACATACAATTAACATAACATAGTTGAATAATACCCTTGTTTTGTTGAGCGGTATACTCAACAGCATAATTATGTTCGTTTGTCTGATTTAATAGTCGATATGTGAAATGACAGATGTACTACTTAATGAATCAGTGCGCGTTCTTTGTTGGTCAATAATATCTACTCCCATGAACTGGTTATCTATCTTGAGTCACATTCCACCTCCTGCCATTAGACTGAAGAATGAGCTAGTAGGTGAATATCAGATGTTGATAACTAGACCCTCCAGCATTGAAATGATGCATTAACAGTGGAGCGCGGTAGATTAAGACCAAGGCATCCCACTCTTATCATGGACAGGATTCGTGCTGAAAAATAAGTGCCATCGATGAATGGACGCACTGCAGGCAAGAAAACTAGCCTCCACAACGCATGTAACTGCCCTGCATCCAAGAGAAGTCCCCTGGATATGATCTCGCTCGAACAATTGGACTACTCTGAATCGCAACCGAATGTGCCATGAAAGACTCTGTTCACAATTGGGGCAAATATTCTTCAACATTTTCAAATTGTGCTGTTCAGCAAGAGGGAGTTGCTCATGTTATATCTACATGTTCCATACGAGCATACAAGTGTTCTTTCTCAGATTTCCTGACAGTGACGAGTGTCATAATATTCACCAACTGTGATCGTCATTTGTATCATATAATACTATAGAGCTGTACTGAAGTGTTGATATACAATAGTTTACTAATTTTCATATATGTGTAGCTATTCTGGCGATTTAAAAACTCTTAATGTATGCCATTAGATAAATAAATACTAGATTCACATTTAAATACGGTTCTTCAACATTAATTCTGCGGAACGTTGCCAACGCAGACTGATATTAACACCGAGAGGAAATAAAATGCCAGAGAAGTCACTGTTTTCAGTCAACATGTGGTTTTATACTGCATTTACTGCCATGCAAGTACACGTCTTGTCTTCATATAGTCCTATCGAATACCGTTCCTAAAGGAAAACACTTGTTTCTGTCCAGCACTAACAATGGCTATCTGACAGAGCGCCAGTTACGCAATACTTCGAGTGATGACGTTTTGTCGGGATACTTTATTCGTCTCATTCTTAGTAACTGATGAACACTATCGTGCGAACTAAGAAAACTAAGAGACAAGTGCGTCAGCTGAAATTAAGCGCAGACTTGTAATTCATGGCACTGTAAAAATTTGCTCCAAGTAAACCCTTTGTTGTATTGGAGTAGTTTCCTCTTAAAGTAAGATGCATTTCTCATAGGGTCACGGTTGACATGACGTTAAACCAAATCAACAATGTATATATATGTATCTGTGAGTTTGAATGGGATCCAAGAGGAACAGACACGGAACGGCAGTAAACACATGAATGCATCTTATTCCCACTCCGTCTGCTCAACAATACAAAGTAATTTATTCTTCCCTCGCTTCAGAGGACCAGCCGCTAGTGCCACTGGTGCTATGGTCTTTGACACGTGTTGTCCACATCCAGGTGACTATCCGAGTCCATGTCTCTTAAGCGGCCCTGAGGATGTCTCGCTAGTGTCACTCGCCATTTACATATGGATACTACAGTGCTATCCGCCAGAATCGGTACATTTAGCTGGTGCTAAACCACTTTGTGCCTGGAGCTTCCTGGCCGGACTTGGAACCCTTCTAGAGCTGGTGGTGGAGATGAAGGAACCATCTCAGTGTTCCATGCAGATGGACCAGGAGGATCTAGCTCCGTCAGATTCCATTGCGACAGAGACCCTGCCGAGCTCTCTTGCGTTGTTGGTGACCGCGGTGTTATACCTGCCGTTATTTCGTTAGTTATCCGCATGATCCTTGCGTCGCAGTCGCTACCTCTCTCTGTGATGTGGAAAACTGCGAGACCCGCATAGCAAATCTGTCTGGAAAGAAGCAGCAATAGCGTTTCAGTGTTCTACTGCAGGACTTCCACTGTATGAGGATTATTTGAGTACCACCGGTAATGCCATTTGCCTTACAGATAAAAATGACATGGACAGAAATCCGGCGATGAAAACGCACTGGCTCTGCTGATTGTCCTCTCCACTCCGAACACCGCATGCGCTCGTGACAAGATTGTCAGGGGAATGTGTGTTGTTAGTCCGTCTTGCTGAAAATATTTATAAAGTTGTTCTTCTTTAGTGATCAGGTCCACGAACGGATTACGCAGTTCGTGAATGTACAGTACAGCGTTAACAGTTAGGTGAAAGATTCATGTTGCGATACAGACTCCAGAGGTTACGCACCAAACACCAATCTTGAGATTAAGCAATGGCTCATCAAAGTACTGGTGGGAATGAGATCCGCTCTGTCGCCTGATAAACAGAGTAAGAGCCTACGGAATATCAGACCAGCTGTGTGGCTGGATTGGAGAGTTTTTTGCAAACAGAACACAGTATGTTGTTCTCAATGCAGAGACGTCTACAGACGTTAAAGTAACCTCTGGCATGCCACAGGGGAGTGTTAGGGGACCATTGCTTTTCACAATATATATAAATGACCTAGTAGATAGTGCGGAAGTTCCATGCGGCTTTTTGCGGATGATGCTGCAGTATACAGAGAAGTTGCAGCATTAGAAAATTGAAACGAAATACAGGAAGATCTGCAGCGGATAGGCACTTGGTACAGGGAGTGGCAACTGACCCTTAACATAGAAAAATGTAATGTATTGCGAATACATAGAAAGAAAGATCCTTTATTGTATGATTATATGATAGAGGAACAAACACTGGTAGCAGTTACTTCTGTAAAATATTTCGGAGTGTGCGTGCGGAACGATTTGAAGTGGAATGATGATATAAAATTAATTGTTGGTAAGGCGGGTGCCAGATTGAGATTCATTGGGAGAGTCCTTAGAAAATGTAGTTCATCAACAAAGGAGGTGGCTTACAAAACACTCGTTCGACCTATACTTGAGTATTGCTCATCAGTGTGGGATCTGTACCAGGTCGGGTTGACAGAAGAGGTAGAGAAGATGCAAAGAAGAGCGGCGCGTTTCGTCCAGGGTTATTTGGTAAGCGTGATAGCGTTACGGAGATGTTTAGCAAACTCAAGTGGCAGAGTCTGCAAGAGAGGCGCTCTACATCGCGGTGTAGCTTGCTCTCCAGGTTTCGAGAGGGTGCGTTTCTGGATGAGGTATCGAATGTATTGCTTCCCCCTACTTATACCCCCCCCCCCCAAGAGATGACGAATGTAAAATTAGAGAGACTCAAGCGTGCACGGAGGCTTTCCGGCAGTCGTTCTTCCCTCGAACCATACGCGAGTGGAACAGAAAAGGGAGGTAATGACAGTGGCACATAAAGTGCCGTCCGCCACACACCGTTGGGTGGCTTGCGGCCTATAAATGTAGATGTAGATTTCATCATGCATAATGGCGCATATTCTGGGAGTTAAAATATCCTGACAGGCTGAACCGGGCTGCATCTGAACATGTGAGAAACGGAGCATCTGATAGTCCGGATTCCATTTGACTCAAACATCACCTGCAGAACTTAATTCAGCAATGCTTTCTGCTAATCGAATTCCTCTCGTGTAGTTACTGTTTTTTTCCGCTAAATAGCCTGTGTCGTGCTGTCTCGCAGTTAAGTTTTGCATTGCAGACTTTGCTGGGAGTTTTGCCAAAAAAAATGTACAGTCTTAAACTCCTGCACAAACAGCTCAGCATCCATTTTACAAGATTTGTGGTTCGCGTTACACTCGACAATGAACACGCGCTGTTTTGCAGTGGACAACATTTTGTACTGCCTTTAGCTGATCGCTATACACATCTGCTGCTCTGACTCACTGAAACGTAATGACACAACGAAGAACTTGGAACACAGCACGTGAGAAATGCGCAGCCGACGGAGAGCGACTGGCGCATCGCAAACACGGTTTCCACCAGTGTTTGTAATGTCCATTAACAACATTTAATTCCACGCCAGTGTTTGGTTTATATACTTAACTTGCATTGCTTAAACTCAGATACATACCACTCACCAACCCCACCTCCTCCCCTCCGCTCCCCCTCCACACACACACACACACACACACACACACACACACGCACACACACACACACACACACACACACACACCAGGCACATTAATAGTGAGTGTGGAGAGTGTAAATAGTTTCGCCGGCTGTTGTCAGTGCATCCTACTTTTTAAAGAGCCATGTACAATAGGTTCTAGTGTGGAGAGTACATAATTACCCTCATTCCACGCATCGGTGCAACAAAATATGGTGCCGTAAGACATCAGCGTATGAAGAAAGGAAAGTTAGCTCATAGACACTTCCATCTTGAAAACCTAATATTAGTCATAACTCAAGAATTGCTGACCTTAAACACTTAAGAAAGATTTGTAACATATGATTTCAAGTTTACGTTCTTATCAAAACAAAAACGTATGAATTTTGTATGTTTTTTTTCACTTATTGATTATTGCCTCATGCATAATTCCTAACTGTTTATATTTTCAATTGCTGTATGTACTCCACTAGTGTTGATTCAAACATAGGTGTAATTGCATCGTCAAGAAAGAGAACTACATGAGGTATCAATCGATGTGGTACCCTGGTAGTGATTGTTCCCCATTCGGAAGAAGCTGTCTGCATTGCGTTCACATCCCAAGTTTCTTGGTACAACTCTGTGCAGTGCTTTAGTGATAGGACAAAAACGAGCTACCAGTAAGATCTCTCAGGCGATAATAATTTAGGTTTTGTACGAGAATAATGTAATTTGCACAGTCGAAAGTTTATGAGTAGTCACCGAAAACATTATCACAACGTGGTTTTTCGCGACGACATTCTTGAATAGATGGTTCACGGTGGTCTTGCCGCGTCCGATTTGTATTCAGTCCCAACCTTTTGAGTGCGTCCTCCGTCGTCGTCGTCTGGAGATTTCAGTCATACTCGCAGATATAATCTCTGCTATCACAAGGAACTTCCGCACCGTTAATTCGGCTATCTAAGTAACATAATAGCTTACTGAAACTGTAAGTAGGCTGTTTATTTTTCTTATTGGTAACGCCACGTAGCGCTCTATATGAAAATCACTGACTGTGTTGTGTGCAGTCAGTGGCTGATTGCCATTGTTGTAATACTCGCCATTGTAGTGTTGGGCAGCTGGATGTTAACAGTGCGTAGCGTTGCGCAGTTGGAGGTGAGCCGCCAGCAGTGGTGGATGTGGGGAGAGAAATGGCGGAGTTTTGAAATTTGTAAGACTGAATGTCATGAACTGCTATATATATATATATATATATATATATATATATATTATAATTTTTGATGACTATTAAGGTAAATACATTGTTTGTTCTCTATTAAAATCTTTCATTTGCTAACTGTGCATATCAGTAGTTAGTGCCTTCAGTAATTTGAAACTTTTATTTAGCTCGCAGTAGTGGCGTTCGCTGTATTGCAGTAGTTCGAGTAACGAAGGTTTTTGGTGAGGAAGTGATTTGTGAAATGTATAGGTTAATGTTAGTCAGGGCCATTCTTTTGAAGGGATTTTTGAAAGTCAGATTGCGTTGCGCCAAAAATATTGTGTGTCAGTTTAAGCACAGTCATGTATAATTTTTCTAAGGGGACATTTCATATGATCCTGGCAGGGTCGCCATATGAAACGTCCCCTTAGAAAAAGTATACATGACTGTGCTTAAACTGACACACAATATTTTTGGCGCAACACAATCTGACTTTCAAAAATCCCTTCAAAAGAATGGCCCTGACTAACATTAACCTATACATTTCACAAATCACTTACCTCACCAAAAATCTTTGTTACTCGAACTACTGCAATACAGCGAGCGCCACTACTGCGAGCTAAATAAAAGATTCAAACTACTAAAGCCACTAACTACTGATAAGCATAGTTAGCGAATGAAAGATTTTAATAGAGAACAAACAATGTATTTACCTTAATAGTCATTATATATATATATATTTCTCTCCCCACATCTACCACTGCTGGCGGCTCACCTCCATCTGCGCAACGCTATGCGCTGTTAACATCCAGCTGCCCAACACTACAATGGCGAGTATTACAACAATGCCAACCAGCCTCTGACTGCACACAGCACAGTCAGTGATTTTCATATAGAGCGCTACGTGGCGTTACCAATAAGAAAAATAAACAGCCTACTTACCAAACCTCCTGACAGTCAAGAAGGAGGATGTCGTCGAAAGCTCGAGACAAATCGGACACGGCAAGATCTCCGTGAAGCATTTATTCATGGAAGTTAGTAGTTACCAGTATGCTGCCATTTATATTTTGTGTGATTTGATCTGCGAATTGAAAAATATGTATTATATTCTGCGGAAACACTGACTAAGTACTTTATTTTGACAGATCTGTAGGCCTATATGGTACTTGCACACAGGTTTTTTCCTGTGGTGAGGCTGTTGTGCTTGTTGTACCCGTGGATTTGTGACGTTCTTTTCTCGGTACTTCATTCTAGTGACGGATTTTAGAATCATGTGGAGGAATGCGCACTAGAGACTACATAGCAGTTACCGCTATTTTCTACAGTTTTCGATGTTGCTGGACGTGAAATTGTATGTGGCGGAGTGTTTGTAAATATTATGTGTTCTACGCATTTACTTGCTGCATAATAAATTAAAGCTATTTGGAATATATTGTTAAATCTTTGGGTACAGAATTTTATGGTGATAAAATACTATAAATTTTTCGAACTGTTTGTACAAGATGGAGACAGTTAACCCACAGTTCGTCGGTCGTGCAACAGCTTGTACTTTGAAGCTGAAGGTTTTTTAATATGAAACATCTGATAACAGCAAATAATGTGCGTTTCTTTAATGCCTTAACAGTTTCAGCTGTCTTGAAAACGTAAATTTGTGTTACTTTCCAATACTTTTACTTCTAAATGTATTTAACTTGTAACTGGTTCTTGGTAACACATTTGTTTAGTTTGATTTCACTTATCGACTATTAAATACAGTACCGACAAGATCTCCACGACTGTGATGCTTTTAAATTTTAATAAAATCTTTGTTCCTCGGTACATGCCCATAACTGCTTTCATCGAAAAGAGGTAAGTGGTTTAATACGAAAAATATCACCAATATTCTCTTCTTTATAGCAACTTTCCCATTTTATACAAAAACGCAATATTTCGAAGCAATGAAAATTTTACAGATAGAAATTACTCGTGTTTTAAAAAAGTTTTACTTAAAACGAAAAGGTTTAGCACTGCTGCTAGGGTCAATTGCTATTTCGCTTTTTTACCCGGTTGTTATTAAAAAATATAAACCACCTGTTATAACCGAGGCGAAATAAATCCCGAAAAAAAACCTTTGTTCAGAACCGAAATACAGGCAACGGTTTTAACCGATCGGATTTTCCCATCCCTAACGGAAGCAGCGGTTCCACCCCCACTGCAACTGTCAGGTCACTTCTTTGGCCGACTGCTCTGCAGCATAGTTACCTGTGACTGCCCCTAGCTTCCGCGATATACCGCGCAGTCCACTCTCTTGAAACGGTGGGTCAACGGCCCGGGGTCAGCAGACGTCCTGTCTGCCAGATCCGCTTTAGATAGGCTGAGCCGCGCTGACGTCACTGCCGCCCTGATCCGCGGCCGCCTCGCCTCTGCAAAAAGGAACAGCAAGGCGGAGGGCCGGCGTCTCTGGCGGTGGAGGCTTCACTGTGCTGCAGGTGTGCAAACTCTCTGGAACAATAGCTAAAGGTCTGTCGTCGTACACTACATTATGTAATCCTAAATATAACCACGGTTTTCAAACTGCTAAAAAGGTTCGTGAGAGTAACAACCAAAAATACTAATATAAGTACATGTTCAGAATACTGGGAGTTTTAACCACTCCATGTAAGTACATCCACCAAACTGATATGAGACAAAAAATAAAGTTGATACTTACTGCACAACACTCTCTGTCCATGATCATGCAACAATCTGTACTTGTACAGTGAACTTAACGTTTACCAAGAAACTATACCATAAAACTGAAAAAGTCCCTATTCCATGCAGGTATTCTATACCGGGAGATGAAGAAGCTTGCACAGGATAGGGTAGCATGGAGAGCTGTACCAAACCAGTCTCAGGACTGAAGACCACAACAACAACAACATTCTATACAGTGAATGATTGATTATTTAGATAAAAGAGACCAGTATTTTGTAAAAATTACAACACAAATACACTGAAACGCCAAAGAACCTGCTATAGGCATGCATATTAAAAATTCAAAAATGTTCAAGTGCGTGTGAGATCTTATGGGACTTAATTCCTAAGGTCATCAGCCACTAAGCTTACACACTACTTAAACTAAATTATCCTAAAGACAAACACACAATACCATGCCCGAGGGAGGACTTGAACCTCCGCCTGGACCAGCCGCACTGTCCATGACTGCTAATCCTGCGCGGCTGCATATTCAAGTACAGGGATATGTCAACAGACAGAATAACTTGCGGCAGTCTGCAAGGCCTTCATAAGACAGTAAGTGTGTGGCGCAGTCGTTAAATCGGTTCCTGCTGCTACAACGGCAAGTTATCAAGACTTAAGTGAGTTTGAACGTTGTGTTATTATAGGCGCACGAACTATGGGACACAGAATTTCCGAAATAGCGATGAAGTGTGGAGTTTCCCGTGTGACCATTTCACGAGTGTATCGTGAATATCAGGAATCCGATGACATATCAAATCTCCGAGTTCGCTGAGGCCGGAAAAAATCAAGAACGGGACCAGCGACAACTGGAGAGAATCATCCAACGTGACGGAAGTGTAACCCTTCCGCAAATTGCTGTAGATTTCGATGCTGGACCGTCAACAAGCATCAGTGAACCATTCAATGAAACATCATCGATATGGGCTTTCGAAGGCTTAGGCCCACTCGTGCATCCTTGATTAATGTACGGCACAAATCTTTACGCCTCGCCTGGGGCTGTCAACACCGACACTGGACTGTTGATGACTGGAAACACTATGCCTGGTCGAATGATTCTCGTTTCAAATTGTATCTAGCGGACGGACGTTCGCGGGTATGGAGACCTCATGAACCCATGGACCCTGCATGTCAGGATGGGATTGGTGAAGCTGGTGGAGGCTCTGTAATGGTGTGAGGTGTGTGCAGGTAAAGTGATATGGGACCCCTGGTACGTCTAGATACACCTCTAACAGGCGACACGTAAGCATCCTGTCTGTTCACCTGAAGCCGTTCATGTCCTTTGTGCATTCCGACGGACTTGGGCAATTCCAGCAGAACAATGCGACACCCCACACGTCCCGAATTGCTAGAAGTGGCTCCAGTAACACTCTTCTGAGTTTAAACACTTCCGCTGGCCACCAAATTCCTCAGACATAAACGTTATTGAGCATATCTGAGATTCATTGCAACGTACTCTTCAGAAGAGATCTCCACTCCCTCGTAGTCTTGCGGATTTATGGACAGCCCTGCAGGATTGATGTTGTCAGTTCCCTTCAGCACTACTTCAGACATTAGTCGAGTCTATGGCACGTCGTGTTGTAGCACTTCTGCGTGTTCGCGGGTGCCCTACACGATATTAGGTAAGTGTACCAGTTTCTTTAGCTCTTCAGTGTAAATAATAATAATAATAATAATGCGTCTCTGTCATTTCACACTAACAATTCACACTACAATGTATCTTTTTATCTTTTTTTCTGGGAATTCTTGCTGCAAAGCCGTGCAATGTATAATGTTCTTTCTGAGCTTAATATTTCACTCATCATGGACTGATGCTGACTCAATTTTTCATGTAGCAAAATGGGAAGCTACAGTTCGCAAATTACGAACAAAATATCGTCAGCATGTTCCTGGTGTCAGCCAACACTGTTTTATTGCTGCATTAAGAAATAATGTGTGTGTAGTGTGTGCAATGACCGGTATAAGGGAATGAGCGAACAGCTTATTACAAGCGTTCACATCACTGAACAGTTTCCTTCTTGGGCATAAACCGAATTAGGCTGCGCTGTTTCATACAGACAGAACACGTATTCGTGAAGACGGAAACTTTAATTTACATTTGGCCAGCTTCTTTGGTTCTCCTAAATTACTTCAGGCATGTCCTATTACAAGGCCGCGCCCACCCATTTGTCACTCACTTGTCAAACTAGAAAGTAAGCTTCTATGTAACAATTAGGGTTACGCTATTTTTTGTTAAAATGCAGTGCCAAGAAATGGTCAATATAGTTGTCTAAGCGATCTACTGATGAATAAAACTGCTACTACTAATAAAGACACAGCACTCCGGTTTCTTAAGTAAAGAAATGTAATGAAGGCAGAAAAAAATCTCAACACCAAGAAGAAGCTGTGTGACATAGACGAAACTACGTAGGCTACTTTCTGTATCTGAAAGATGATGTCGATTAAATTTTCACTGCATCAAAAGAATGGCGCTAGTAGCACTACTGTGAGGATGCAAATCAGGTTTGCTCTAAAAACACGCTGTAACGGTCGTGTACCTAGTTACCTGTGAGACTGGATATGGCGAGCTGTTGTTAGTGAAGAATGCGTTTAAGGCGCCAATTATGTTATTATCAACACATCACTGAGCTTGAACGAGGCCATGTAATAGGGCTACGAGAAACTTGATGTTCCTTCTGTGATATTCCATAAAGGCTTTGCAGGAATGTTGCCACTGTACATGATTGCTGGCAGCAGAGGTCGCGAACATCTACGATCGCAAGAAGATCTGGCATCGGACGGCCACATGGCTCTACCGAGAGGGAAGATCATCGAGTTCGGAGAATCGCTGTGGTGCATCGTACTGCGACTGCAGCAACAATTTGAGCAGTAGATGGTACCTCAGACACACAACGAACAATTACAAATCGATTACTTCAGTAACAGCACCGAGTCAGACGCCCTGTAGCATGCATTCGACTGACCCCAAACACCCCCATGTGTGACTTCAGTGGTGTCAAGCGAGAGCTCATTGGACGGCAGGGTGGAGGTATGTTGTGTTTTCTGGTAAAAGCTGGTTCTGCCTCTGTGCCAAAAATGGCCGTGAATTGGCTAGAAGGAGGAGGCCAGGTGACCGCCTCCAGTCTGTGTGTTATACTCATTGGACCTGCACATGGAGTCACCGTTTGGATCGCAATTTCGTATAACAGCAGGAGTACTCTCGTGGTTATCTCACGCACCATCGCGGTTATCCCACGCACCCTGGCTACAAATTTGTGCGTCACTCTGGTGAGTCGACCTGTTGTGCTGTCATTCACGAGCAGCATTCTGTGGGCTGTTTTACAACACGACAACGCTCGCCCACATACCTCTGTTATCACCCACCACGCTCGTCGTTAAATCGCCGGGTGTGTTCAATTCGGGGCAGGCACGCCTCCCTGAACCCAGGAGGCGGCGTGCTAAGGCACCTGCGACTATATCGATTGCAGAAGCCGATGCAGTTCCTTCAACATCCACCTGAAAACTGAACGTGTCTGTTCCTGCTGGGTCCTGTTTGAAAACTCCTGCCTGTAGAGAAAGAGTCGACTGAGCAGAGAGGCACTGCTTTTTGTGATCAACGTAACTGGGTCTTCTGCTGAAGGTTGTGAAAGAACCACTCTGGGGTGGTTTAGGCTACCATTTCTCCGCCAGTTTCACCTTGTGTAGATCTATCCCTGAACACAAACACGAGTTCTTACTTACAGCTCTGGCCCTTACTGTCATTCTCCGCCAGCCCGTGTGGTCGAGCGGTTCTAGGCACTTCAGTCTGGAACCGCGCTACCGCTACGGTCGAAGGTTCGAATCCTGCCTCGGGCATGGATATGTGTGATGTCCTTAGGTTAGTTAGATTTAAGTAGTTCTAAGTTATAGGGAACTGAGGACCTCATATGTTAAGTCCCATAGTGCTCAGAGCCATTTGAACTTTTTTTTTTCATTCCCCACAGAATGTGTGTCTACCAACTGTGTGTAGTGTGATTCATTTGTAAGTGAACGAAAGTTTTCTAAATATTTGCAAATCATGTAACCGAGGCGTGACTTCGGTACCAGCCCGGTTATGACCTAACTGTATGTGGGAAACTAACTAAAAACAACAACCAGGCTGGCTGGCTCACCGATCCTCGGGGATTGGATCCGGCGCCGGCGCGGGTTTGTACGTTCAGTATATAACAAGAAATATTCCCTTCACTGCTCGCAAATGGAGAGTTTTGTGTAGCAGTTAGTTATGAAATATCTGCTCAGTATGTGTAAACTCTTTCGCTTCGTTATCTCGCAGTTTCGTACTCAGAGTTCAGCAGGCAGCAGCAAAATGTGTGACTGACATTGAGAATATGATAACATTAAATGAACTGTATGTCAAGGATGGAATGTCACACTTTCATGCGGAGTCCTATATCATCTGTTAGTGTGAAACTCACTTTGCTCTCGTAGCTGATCCCGACTTCCGTTAAACTTTTTTAAAAAGTGTTAAAAATAGATAAAATGAATGTGTTTCTCGAGCAGTAATGAATCCGCTGCAGACATCTGTTCTTCGCTGCGTTTATGTGCCGAAGTTAAGTATAATTAAAAATTAATTGGTAACGAACAGGGAATAATGAATTTTCCACGCACTTTGCTAACATTATGTGTCTTGTGCTGAAATAACCAACTTAGTTCAACTTTTCTTCCTGAGTTATACCTTATAACGAAGGTTAAGAGGGATGTTTTACCGATAAAATTTTCTCTTACTATGTCGTTGTCTTTCATCTGGTGAACACTAAAGCAGTTATTTAAAAATAATTGCTTAAAAAATTTTGTTTAAATATTACTATCAGAATTATCTCAACCATAAGAAACATGGCAGTGAAGGTACTCTCAACAATAATAGTTCTGGAATAAATCCTATTAACGCTCTCTGAAAAATTTGTTTATTTGTTTTTGGAAATGTTTGATTCACACGGTATCGAGTTCTCGGACTATGAAGATAGGTCATAGTGATCAAGAGCCTTTATCAACCTACAGCTAAATGCACTGTAAACAAATCGAAGAAATAGACGTTGAGCTAATGAATCTAAGGTCAAGATCGGTGCATCACAGAAGACAGGAAAGTTTCTACATGGCGACACCATTCGATACCTGAAATAGGAGGAACAATGCAGTGAGGGAACAAACGACTAACACATTGCACAAATACTGTTAATTTCAACTAAAAACAAGCCAATTTTCTTTACATCAATAGATAAATAGTGGACATTAGTACTGTGTTGACGTTATGTCAGTTTTCATCTTTGATCACCAACCAAAATTCGGCTTAGCGTGTATCAAACAAAGTCTTTCTTGACGTATTTTCGTATTTGCTCATCAACTAAAATTCAGCTTCCAGTGTATCAAATAAAGACAGCATGCCGACATCAACGCCTGTTTTGTCCTGTAACCAACTTCTCAACTGTACTTCCAAATGCACCTCAGTAATGTTATTTCTTGTTGTAACCTCTGATACCACAAAAGCTTTCTTGTTAAAACCGAGAAATAAGCATGAGATGTACTTCTCGTCAGTTCCGTCTCCCTGACTTCCATCTCACCATCCTCCACCAATGCATCCCTCTTACTAAGACAATAAAATGCTGTCTTGGTCTAACCCTCGACCGCAAACAAACGTAGAATCCCCATCTATTAACGATTCAACAAAAATCCCATTGGAGACTAACATAGTTAAACTATTAACTAGTCTACATGGGGATTATATTCTTCAACAATGATTCACATGAGAAAAAAGCCTCATCTAACCTACCCCCACCTTTAACATAGACTGGATCTCCATTACACTCCTTACAAACCCTAAAACGTTTTCCAAACCCATCCCCCTTCTCCTAAACATATTCTTTAGAAGTTAATAAAATTCCTTCAATTTCTTCGTAAATCCTATACATCACGCATCTCTTTGATCATAGCCCAACCTCCTTCCAAAAACCCTCAAATCCCAGGCTCCTGCCACACCTATATCAACATGTTGCTGCTTCCCTGTAGCACCACATCCGTCATATCATATCCCAAGTCAGTTTCAACAGAATCCCCCTGATGCAGCAAGAAATATGCTCTGACATCGTCCCATCCAACAGCTGTTACTCTAGTCCCAATATCATTACTTTAGACCAAGCTCCCTCCCACCCCCTCCTCACGACTCGATCTCTGTCTTCCTGTTCCAGCCTCTGCTTATACGCCCCACTTCCCAGCTCTACATCATCCCCCTGACACCGACATAATGACTCCTTTATCTGAATTGTCCTATTTACCATCATGTCTTCAACCATTCTTCCAAATAACCTGGACCGTGTCGTTTACCACGGTTCCTGTTTTTCCCTTGGTTTACTCCTGTTTGGCTTTTCCGCGCTTTCCTAGAGGGCGTTGCCGAGAATTCGCGAGCGCGCTGTTACCACGCCCGCTGGGAGGAGACGCTGTGTGCCGTGTCCAGGGCGAAGGAGGTAGTTGAGACGAGTGTTTGGCCGTGGACGACCGTTCTGCAGCTGGACGCTTGGTCCCTCTATGCTAAGGCTGGATGGGCCCAGAAACCCAAGGCGTGGGGACACAAGAGGCCGTAAATCTGTGGACAACGTTTGGTTTCCGTTCATGGGCTGGGGAGGCCATGAAGTCTGCCTGCGTCTGCCAATAACCTCGATTTTTCGTCTAGTTAGTGCAACGGCCGTCGTCTGGCGGGGCCAATCTCCCGGTGTTGTGGGAGCTATTAAAACTGTGTGGCAGCATTTCTCTGCTTTGAGTTTGTGATCGGAAATTGCCTTGCGTGTGTGTTACTGCCCCACTACATGATCGTGCATTTGTACACCGTGCTCACTTAAGGTGCGCGTCACAAAAAAGAAAAATTTTTTGGCTGTGGACCTTCTGCTACCCGTTGTTTTCCCATGGACGGCGTAGGTCAGTGTTTGGTTTAGCATGTTGTCAAATGTTAAATAGCCTTGTACTGTCTGGCGGAGAGATAGAGCCGATTAGTTTTATGGATGTCTGAAATGGGAGATTATGTTAATGTTCGCCAATATCGGTTGTATTTAGTACGTAGGCATATTTAACTTTAGTCGTTATTGTGTATATATGCTTGTGTTAAGGAGTTTAGTCACCGTGGCATTTAAGTGCTCTGTTTAATTACATTTGAGGTAGTGCTTGAGTTTATATTTGGTAATCCGCGTAGCCATGACTGATGTCGGTTGCTCGGTCTGTCTGAAATGTTGGGCCTATTGGGTAGAGACCGTTGTTGACTTGCTCTCCTCAGCTCCGAAGTCCCATATACATACTACGGTGGTAGTTCTGCTGGAATCTCATTTGCAGAAGTTATCAATTCTAGTGAACACAATAAAGCTACCTTTGCCTCAGTAATTTTCGTCCGCTGGCCAACAAGTTTTGGTTAATGATTAAAAATCACCAACTGGTCATCGTCCAAACTAGTGGCTCGTGTTAGACAAGTTCCCTTTAAAGTTCGGGTAAACGTTTCCTCTTGTTGGAGCCATCCTCTTTCCAGAGCCACGCAGGGATAAGAGTTGCCCAAGTGTCTATTGCCGCTCAATGTTCCAGGAGAATGAAATAAGAGGTTAATTATCTACTCTACCGTTATGCCCAAGAAAGGCATTTAGAGTAGTTCTAGATAACCTAAGTGTTCAACACTATTAACAAAAATGTAGGCTTGGAGAGATTGCTGTTTGATAAAATTTGGCATTCTGTGTCAGTAATCCGGCGTATTCCACGATCCAACATTGTTGTTGTTGTTGTTGTGATGGTCTTCAGTCCTGAGACTGGTTTGATGCAGCTCTCCATGCTACTCTATCCTGTGCAAGCTGCTTCATCTCCCAGTAAGTACTGCAACCTACATCCTTCTGAATCTGCTTAGTGTATTCATCTCTTGGTCTCCCTCTACGATTTTTACCCGCCACGCTGCCCTCCAATACTAAATTGGTGATGCCTTGATACCTCAGAACATGTACTACCAACCGATCTCTTCTTCTTGTCAAGTTGTGCCACAAACTCCTCTTCTCCCCACTTATATTCAATACCTCCTCATTAGTTATGTGATCTGCCCATCTAATCTTCAGCAGTCGTCTGTAGCACCACATTTCGAAAGCTTCTATTCTCTTCTTGTCCAAACGATTTATCGTCCATGTTTCACTTCCATAAATGGCTACACTCCACACAAATGCTTTCAGAGACGACTTCCTGACACTTAAATCAATACTCGATGTTAACAAATTTCTCTTCTTCAGAAACGCTTTTCTTGCCATTGCCAGTCTACATTTTATATCCTCTCTACTTCGACCATCATCAGTTATTTTGCTCCACAAATAGCAAAACACCGTTACCACTTTAAGCATCTCATTTCCTAATCTAATTTCCGCAGCATCACCCGATTTATTCTCGTTTTGCTTCTGTTGATGTTCATCTTATATCCTCCTTTCAAGACACCGTCCATTCCGTTCAGTTACTCTTCCAGTTCCTTTGCTGTATCTGACAGAATTACAATGTCATCGGCGAACCTCAAAGTTTTTTTTTTTTCTTCTTCATGGATTTTAAAACCTACTCCGAATTTTTCTTTTGTTTCCTTTATTGCTTGCTCAGTATACAGATTGGATAACATCGAGGAGAGGCTACAACCCTATCTCAGTCCCTTCCCAACCACTGCTTCCTTTCATGCTCCTCGACTCTTATAACTGGTATCTGGTTTCTGTACAAATTCTAAATAGCCTATCGCTCCCTGTATTCTACCCCTGCCACCTTCAGAACTTGAAACAGAGTATTCCAGTCAACATTGTCAAAAGCTTTCTCTAAGTCTACAAATGCTAGGAACGTAGGTTTGCCTTTTCTTAATCTTTGTTCTAAGATAAGTCGTAGGATCTTCTCCGAGGTCGGCTTCTACCAGTTTTTCCATTCGTCTGTAAAGAATTCACGTTAGTATTTTGCAACTGTGACTTATTAAACTGATAGTTCGGTAATTTTCACATCTGTCAACACTTGTTTTCTTTGGGATTGGAGCCCGCCGGAGTGGCGGAGCGGTTCTAGGCGCTACAGTCTGGAAACGCGGAACCGCTATGGTCGCAGGTTCGAATCCTACCTCGGGCATGGATGTGTGTGATGTCCTTAGGTTAGTTAGGTTTAAGTAGGTCTAAGTTCTAGGGGACTGATGACCTCAGAAGTTGAGTCCCAT
This sequence comes from Schistocerca gregaria, assembly GCF_023897955.1. Taxonomy (NCBI): domain Eukaryota; kingdom Metazoa; phylum Arthropoda; class Insecta; order Orthoptera; family Acrididae; genus Schistocerca; species Schistocerca gregaria. Next base: position 886,629,209 of record NC_064920.1, on the reverse strand, counting down.
AGTACTAAGAGCCTTTTTTTGGGATTGGAATTATTATATTCTTCTTGAAGTCTGAGGGTATTTCGCCTGTCTCGTACATCTTGTTCACCAGATGTAATAGTTTTGTCAGGACTGGCTCTCCCAAGGCTGTCAGTAGTTCTAATGGAATGTTGTCTACTCCCGGGGCCTTGTTTCGACTCAGGTCTTTGAGTGCTCTGTCAAACTCTTCACGCAGTATCATATTTCCCATTTCATATTCATCTACATTCTCTTCCATTCCCAGAATATTGTCCTCAAGTACATTAGCCTTGTATAGACCCTCTATATACTCCTTTCTCCTTTCTTCTTCCCCTTCTTTGCTTAGAAATGTGTTTCCATCTGAGCTCTTGATATTCATACATGTGGTTCTCTTTTCTCCTGAAACTCTGTACAACCTATGGTTTAGTCAGTTTATTCAGGTCCCATCTCCTTAAATTTTACACCTTTCTGCAGTTTCTTCAGTTTTAATCTACAGGTCATAACCAATAGATTGTAGTCAGAGTCCACATCTGCCCCTGGAAATGTCTTACAATTTAAAACCTGGTACCTAAATCTCTGTCTTACCATTATTTAATCTATCTGATACCTTGTAGTATCTCCGGGCTTCTTCCATGTATACAACCCAACATTGTTATAGAACTGGAAGATTTGGTTTTGATAAATTTGCTGTGACGTGACTTAATTATTTGCTATTGATGTTAATTGCTTTAAATGAATCTAATTTGTGGGTATAATTCTTAATGAATGATCGTCCTTAATGGTGTAACATTTAATGTACGTCTGATTGTCCCCTATATCACCTACTAACTTCATTTAGAGACTGAAAAGGTGATCCTTGCTCAAGAGTGGGACTTTATTAACCGTTGATCTTTATTGTTTATGGTCTTAAAAATGTTTGTTAAAAGGGACTAATTTTAGATTCCTATTGTTTATCAATTTTTAAGTTATATAGCAAATATTACGAGTTCAAATATTCTCTCATTGTTACACTTGCTTGTTCTGTGGTTTACAATGAAGGATGTGACAATAAATGCAAAATCTTAAGTGAAGAGTTGGGGCGAATTAATAAAAAAATTGTTCAAATGGCTCTGAGCACTATGGGACTTAACATCTATGGTCACCAGTCCTCTAGAACTTAGAAGTACTTAAACCTAACTAACCTAAGGACCACACATAACACCCAGCCATCACGAGGCAGAGAAAATACCTGACCCCGCCGGGAATCGAACCCGGGAACCCGGGCGCGGGAAGCGAGAACGCTAATTAATCATTTCCCTTATTATTACCGTTAAAGATAACTGATGGTTTGTCGCTCGTTATTGAAACTGGTTGGGAGAATAGTTTGACCCCGTTAGAAAGAGAGCTTTTACTAGAAACTGAGCTCGGTGAGCTGGCAAGATGTATGATCGTCATTGTCATCATCATCGCCTAACTGCAGCCACATCTCTGTCGTCTGTGTTTTATAGTCAATCGAAACGAAAAATTTGTGTGGTATTTTAAACGTATTGTTTCAGTCTTTTAATTGTGAAAATATATGTCAGATAAAGTCGAATGAGACACGTGGTCAGCAGCAACAGCCTAACTTGGAGGAGCACCAGTCTTGTTTCTAGTCGCGTACCCTGTGTTTACAGAGAGCTAAGAACTAATGATCATAAATACACTTCAATTAGACACAGCTGACATCTGGAGTTCGCTCTGATTACGACAACGGCAAGTCCTGACTAGAGCTTGACAAGAGGCTGAACTCATTACGCAGCCAGCCGCTTCAGTATCGCTAAACTGGTGCTCATAACTCACAAAGAAGGACTGGACCTGGTATACAGACGCACATATCCTACTCGTAACTGCACCAGATGCATTTCGTAGAACTCAGGTCAAATGAATTGGAGTCCTGTACAAACACCCTAATAGACGTGAAGAGTTCCTCTAACTATTCTGGCACATTTGTGTATGAAATAGAGAACTGGGAAAGAAAGAGAAGGGAAGGTTGGGAATTCGTGACTTCAGCCACACAGGGCATTCTAGTAACGCCATGCGGAAAGTTGGATATTTGTGTCGGACCGGGTCTCGATCCCAGATTTACTGCTTCGCTCATCCGGACACGGTCCCTGAGCGACTCAAATTTCTAAGTTATCGCACGCTTCAATGCAGCGTAAATCGTCGATTGGCACCCTGTTCGCAAATTATTGATTCCCATAGGACAAGCCCGACGCAACAGCCAACACTCACAAACACGCATTTGTAAAAGCGTGACGGCCCCTAACGTTTGTTTCAGTACGGAAGCACTATTATCGCGCGAATTCCTAAGGGGAATCAGTTTGCGAGTAGGGGTTAAAAGACGAGAGAATCTGCATTGCAGCGTGCGATAAGTTGGAAATTTTAGTCGATTAGGAACCGTGTCCGGATGGCCGAAGCGGTTGACGCAATTGCTAGCGAGTAGCAGTAAATCCGGAATCGAGTTCAGGTGCAACACAAATTTCCAGCTGCGCAGTTGCGTTATCACAATGCCCTTTGCGTATGGGAATCACAAATTCTCACTCATCCCGTCCTTTTCTTTCCCCGTTCTCTATTTCATACATTAAAGTATGCACCACTCGCGTTATCACGAGTGGTGTCTGTTCTTTCGGCCATGCCATATATACACTGAAGTGACAAAACTCATGAGATACCTCCTCATATCGTGTCGGACTTTCTTCTTCCCGTCATAGCCAGCAACTCGACGTGGCAAGGACTCAATAAGTCGTTGGAAGATCCGTGCAGAAATACTGAGCCATGCAGCATACGTAGCCGTCCTAATTGTGAAAGTGTTACCGGTCCAGTAGATTGTTTATGAACTGACCTCTCAATTATGTCCATAAATGTTCGATGGGATTCACGTCTGGCGATCTGTGTGGCCAAATCATTCACGCGAACTTTCCAGAACGTTCTCCAAATCAATCGCGAACAACTGTGGCCCATTGAGAAGGCGCATTGTCAACCACAAAAGATCCATCGTTGTTTGGGAAAATAACGTCTGTGAATGGCTGCAAATGGTCTCGAAAATAGTTGAGCATACTCCTATCAAGTCAATGACCTGATCAGTTGGACCAGAGGACCCAGTCCATTCCACGTAACACTTATCTAAGTGCGCTCACGCTTCTGCTTAACATCATTCTCTCTTAATTTTTCTTTTCTTTTTCTTACATGCACCATTACAAAACATACAACTGTTACTACACTAGTATATCATAAAAGGTAATAAAATTACTATTGACCCTAAAAAAAACAATTAAATGTTCTCAGTTTACAGTACGCATGATCAGTTTTCAGCGCAATGCGTCAGTGCAACTTGTCCTCAGAGTGTAACTTTACTTTATGCTTCGGGTACCCACAATCCAGACGCGATCAAATGTACCGACGTCCGTTTCAAGGTAGGTAGGCGCCGCAGCCATGTGACTCGCTTAGCTGTTCCATTCGCTATGGATTCAGGAGCGCTCTGTCTCTCACAACTCAGCCCATTTCAAATTCAGCTGCTCTTGATCTTTAAAGATACTAAAACGTTTGTGTAACTTTCATTGTTGAAATAGTCAGGGATGGTACATTTTGTCACACTATGGTATTAATAGCATTTTTATTGGGCACCAGTTTACCTGCTATGGAGTACAATAGCGGTTCCAAGCTTTCTGACGCCAAATACATTGGCATGTTATCTACGCGGCCTTACAACTACAGGACTTGCACAATTGTGCTGATCTTAGGACTGACATTGACGAAACAAAGTTTTGAGTAGTTTTAAGGGATAATTCATAGATTACTATAAATCGAACAATATACGGAAGCAAAAGCCCGCTGCTGTAAATATTTATTGTACTCAACATTATGAGTGTCAGTTGTGTAACACGGATAAACCGAATACTAAAAGATTATAATGGGTGCATGGTTATCTGGAAACTGATTTTTAAACAGAAATTAGGGGAAGTTAGCCAATGTCGAACGCTTGCAGTCTACTGTAAGTTTTGTGGGCCACAACATTTTTCTGGGTCGCCACCCAATTTAACTAAAATTGGGAAAATATAGTATAAGAACTGAATTAATCACTGAACTGGTAAACATAGCCAAGGTGTTGATATTAATAAAAAGATCCAAGTGAATATATGGAATGATCTTATGGGAACAATTTAAGTACAAACGTTAAATAATTCAGAGCAAGCACTAGCTTAAGTTTCAACAAAAAGAATAAGATAGTCGGGCAAAAGTCTATAAACATAAGGCCTGCCTTTTGCGCTCCACAAACGCCAGATGGGATGTATTAAAAATAATCTTACAAAAGGGGAGGAGCTTGTCTGAGAAACAGTCATCACATTTCAACATAATTTATTAAAATAAAATATCATAAGAAGAGGAAAATTTTGAGGAAGATCATGCGTCCCAAATTCAAAAATAACAAACAAGTTTTCTACAGAAACGAAGCCCTCGACGCAATGTCGGAGAGACGCTCGGAAACCACGAGGAAAATGAGGAATGATTTCTATGGACACATACTCCAAATGACGGACTAACTAAACAAGTCTTCGACTTCTTTCACAAAAAAAAAAGACTAAACCTAACTGGTTTCAGCAAGTGGAAAAGGATTTGAGATAACTCCAGATTGCCGAAGTTATGTTAAAGAATGAAACAGCCAAGACCCTTACCAAAGACAAAACTAACAGGTTCCAAGTTAAGATCAACACGTCACGAAATAATTGTAAACTATGATCTGTCGTTACCTGTTATTTAATCAATTAACTCACTTATATTATTATTATATTGAATGCTGAGGTATGTTGCCGTGATATATCTCTGACATCGACCTGATGTAGAATTTTAGAACATGTTTTTTGCTCTCGCATCATGTCATTTCTGGAAACCCAAAATTTGCTCTGTAGGAATCAACATGGATTCCGGAAACAGCGATCGTGTGAGACCCAACTCGCTTTATTTGTTCACGAGACCCAGAAAATATTAGATACAGGCTCCCAGGTAGATGCCATTTTCCTTGACTTCCGGAAGGCGTTCGATACAGTTCCGCACTGTCGCCTGATAAACAAAGTAAGAGCTTACTGGATATCAGACCAGCTGTGTGACTGGATTGAAGGGTTTTTACCAAACTAAACACAACATGTTCTTCTCAATGGAGAGACGTCTACAGACGTTAAAGTAACCTCTGACGTGCCACAGGGGAGTGACCATTGTTTTTCACATTATATATAAATGACCTAATTCCATGCGGCTTTTCGCGGATGATGCTGTAGCATACAGAGAAGTTGCAGCATTAGAAAACTGCAGCGAAGTGCAGGAAGATCTGCAGCGGATAGGCACTTCGTACAGGGAGTGGCAACTGACTCTTAACATAGATAAATGTAATGTATTGCGAATACATAGAAAGAAGGATCCTTTATTGTATGATTATATGATAGCGGAACAAACACTGGTAGCAGTTACTTCTGTAAAATATCTGGGAGTATGTGTACGGAGAGTCCTTAGAAAATGTAGTCCATCAACAAAGGAGGTGGCTTACAAATCACTCGTTTGGCCCATACTTGAGTATTGCTCATCAGTGTGGGATCCGTACCAGGTCGGATTGACGGAGGAGATAGAGAGGGGCCAAAGAAGAGCAGTGCGTTTCGTCACAGGGTTATTTGGTAAGCGTGATAGCGTTACGGAGATGTTTAGCAAACTCAAGTGGCAGACTCTGCAAGAGAGGCGCTCTGCATCGCGGGGTGGCTTGCTGTCCAGGTTTCGAGAGGGTGCGTTTCTGGATGAGGTATCGAATATATGGCTTCCTCCAACTTATACCTCCCGAGGAGATAACGAATGTAAAATTAGAGAGATTCGAGCGCGCACGGAGACTTTCCGTCAGACACGCTAAAATTTCCAGCCTACAAGTTTAGGCCAGAGTCCAGACACATCACAAAACTTTCATCATAATCCCGTGGATGTCTACCGGTGTTTGTCCTTCGGCAATCAACAAAAGAATAAGATCTTGTTTGGACGCATTTGTTAATAACGTCGCCATAGTTCACGATTCCACATTTACCGCTCCTACGTAGGAAAGACACGAATGCTACACTTATCCGTTGGCTACGTGTCGGAGCTTATAAACAAGCATCGGAATCGCGCTACGTTGCATATACACCGTTCCAACGCCCTAGAATGCAGACTTTTAGGTCGCCACTTTTATATAGAGCCTGATGCAGCTCAAGGGGAACGCCTGAAAATAAACGATTAGGCTACACGCACGACATTTTCTGCCGCAACATCGATCCCTCCGGAAGGCAGCAACACATTGCGAACAGAGCAGGATAACTTTCGGATATGCACCGAAAATAGCTCGTAAACTATGAACAAACCCTGGGTAGCAGGTGAGTAAATCCTTTCTGTAATTATTTCCTTATTAGCAGCCGTTCCTACTGAGAAACAGTTGCTAGTCAATTTTAACGTGAAGTGACGGATATTGAAAGATGCGTTCTCTATATCCTACTGACCCTTTTTGAGCACTATATAACAGTCAAGGATAAAGGGAATCACCTGGATTCGATGTTTTTAAAGTTTACAGAACGTTTATATCCTGTTATATACTGACACTTGCCAAGAGAAACGAATGTCAAACTATATGACACTACATAAAAGATTTATTTACAACAGAACGCATTAGGTTGTCCTGACTGGAGTGACTCAGTAAATATCTATAAGCAAGTAAGTTTCTATTTAACACTTGCACAGTAGGAATGCAATATTTTTTTCTGTCTTGGCGGATGGTATTAGCTGAAATCTCAGACATTTGTCAAATTATATGATTATCTCATAAAGAGTTCCGCTCAGATATTGACGAATAATTAGCTTGGTGCAATGAACAGAACTATCTCTTAATGTAAAGTTTTATGCTTGAGTAACATAAAAATTTAGCAAAATTTCATCAGACGATTAGTGAGTCACAATGGGTATTAAATATGTCACGTAAAATTGAGACGTTACGCCTGCCTGGGTGTGTGAAGTGTAAAGATTACATAGCCTCATTTGCAGGTAAACTATTGTAAGTGCCTGGTCATTGATACTATACGGGAAAATTGCTGTTTGTTTACGAAAGAAAATGATTACAAGCCACTTGTAAATTCTGCTGCTATGCGTGAAATTTGTATAATGGCCGATTTTATACAAAGAGTAGCAGATCGAGTGGCCAAAGTATCGTTTGAAGTAAGAGAAATATTGATGCTACTGGAAGTCGGTCGAGTTAATACACAGTAGATGTAGCGGAAATCTGCTTGCGAATCCCGAGAACAAGTTTGTAGGGAGGAATTGATGAATATTTGCCTGCTCGTTTTATACCACATGTAGAAGAAGAAGATCTTAGCCGTTAGTGGTGGCACTAACTCCACTGATTACCCACTCTTTTCATTTATCGTATTACGTCGCACACAACATCCCGTACTCTTCCTAAACTCTGAAGTGAGCAAAGACGGCATCCATGTTTGTATGAAAAACTTGAAAAGGAAAAAGACTTACCTCAACAATCTTCTGTTTGGTTTTGTCAAAAATGACATTAACTGAATTTTTTTGTTGTTGTTGTTGTTGCAGTCTTCACTCAGAAAATTGATTTTATGCAGCTCTCCGCGCTATTCTATTCTGTGCAGGCCTCTTCATCTCCGATTAACTACTGTAAATTGCTCCCTTTAGAGCCTGCTTACTGTATTCATCTCTTGGTTTCCCTCTACAATTTTCAACCCCCTATACTTTCCTCTGATTATAAATTTGTGATCCCTTGATGTCCAAGAATGGTTTCTATCAATGTATTCCTCCTTGTAGTGAAGTTATGTCACAAAATACTTTTGTCCCCGATTCTGCTCAGTATCTTCTCACTGCTTACGTCATCTACGCATCTAATCTTCAGAATGTTTCTGTAGCACCACATTTCGAAGGCTCTATTCTCATTTTCTCTTAACGGTTTATCGTTCATATTTCATTTCCGTACATGGCTACACTCCAGACAATTGCCTTCGGAAAAGACTTCCTACTACTTAAATGTATATCCGATGTTAACAAATATCTCTTCTCCAGAAAAGCTTCCCTTGCCATTGCCGGTCTACATTTTAGTCCTCTCTATTTCAGCAGTCATCAGTTGTTTTATTGCCAAATAAAAAAAAAACTCATCTACTACTTATAGCGTGTTTATTCCTAACCTCCTTTGTCAGAGTCACCTGATTTAATTCGACTAGATACCATTACTGTTATTTAGCTTTTCTTGATTTTCATCTTATATTCTCCTTTAAAGAATTGTACACTCCGCTGAACTGCACTACCAAGTCTTTTGCTGTCTCTGTCAGAATTACAACGTCAGTTGCATGTAAAGTTTTTATTCCTTCTTCCTGAACTTCGATTACTTCTCCTTGTCTCACTCCCTTCTCAATCTCTGCTTCCCTCTCATGCCCTTCGAATCTGGTTTCTGTACAAGCAGTGTATAATCTTTCGCTCTGTATTTGCAAGAGTATATCCCAATCAAGTCTGTCAAAAGCTTTTTCCAAACCCATGAAAGCTATAAACGTTTGTTTGCTTTTCCTTAACCTAATTTCTAAGGTACGTCATACGGTTAGTTTGGCCTCGCGTGTTCCTACGTTTCTCCGGAATCTAAACTAATCTTTCGCGAGGTCGGCTTCTATCACTTTTTCCATTCTTCTGTAGATAATCCGTGATAGTATTTTCAATCGTAACCTACTAAGCTGATATTCGCTAATATTTACAACTGTCAGCAACCGCTTTCCTTGCATTTGGAATTATTATATTCTTCGTGAAGTCTGAAGGTATTTCGCCTACCTCATACCAGTGGATCTGAGAGAATGTCGTCTACACCAGGGGCCTTGTTTCGAGTTTGGTCTTTCAGTGCTCTCTCAAAAACTTCACGCTGTATCATATCTTTTATTTCATTTTCATCTGAGTCCCCTTCTCTCTCTATAGTACTGCCTTCAAGTACATCTGTCTTGTACAGCCATTCTACATAATCCTTCCACCTTTCAGGTTTCCCTTCTTTACTTAGTACTGGTTATCCATCTGAACTCTTTATGTTCATACAGCTGATTTTCTTCTCTATAAACGTCGCTTTGATTTTCCTATAGGCTATATCTACCTTTCCGTTAGTTACATGTGCTTCTATATAATTACATTTGCCCTCTAGCCACTCCTGCTTAGCTCCTTCGCATTTCCTGTCAATGTCATTATCTGGACATTTTTATTCCATTTCTCCTGCTTCATTTGCTGCATTTTTAAACTTTCTCGTTTCGTCAGTTACATTTTGTATCTTCTGTGATATTCAAAGACCTTGTCTTTTTATCTATTTGTTCCTCTGCTGTCTTCACTACTCCATCTATTGCATTCCTTTCCCCTGTTTCAGTCAATCGTTGCCTAATGCCAGAGTATCTCGAGAATATCTGAATAACAGAATACTATACAGAAATTCAAGTTTTGGTTCCTTATTTTATCTACGTTGCGCTTCAAAGACAAATGCCTTACCTGGAATGTAGAATCCATCTCATGCAATATTCTGCAATTCTTTTGCTATATGTTGTCAGTGTCCACCGAGCCAGTTTAAGAATCATTTTACGTGAAACTCTCTGGTGACAATATCACTGTGATTGTGCAATGTGATTCAGATGTAATGTGTTCTTCTGACATACAGATAGAACCTGTCGGCAAGTTGAAAAGAGCCAGGAGGGAGGGGGGGGGGGAAGGAAATGGACGAGGGGAGGGGATTAGGCTGGGTAGGGAGCGTGAGGAGGGAGAGGGGCAGAAACTGAGAGGCAAAACCTTTGATCCCTCGGTTGTCGGGATCAGCACGATAAGCGCTGGGGAAGCGGACGTCCTTTGATGCCTGCTGCCGGAGATGGAGCGCCGTCCCGTTAATGGAAAGTTTTCTCTAAGCCGACCGTAGGTGCGAAAGCACTTAAGCGAGGCTAGGAGGGTGTGCAGAACGAACCATTTCGATGAGATTTCGGCGGCAGAGGGAATATTACCAGACGTCTACTACAGCTTCTTATGGATTTCGGAGTCATACTATGTCATCTGGGTTTCCCATGACTTCAGTAGAAGCTTTATCCTGACAAAATAGCTCTGCTTCATACGCACTTTTATTCAATCCCCTGTACCTGTAGATAATTAAACCCTTGTCACTAAGTGGCCTATACCGACTTTTTCACACCGAAAATACTTATACATAAGTATGCAATTTTCCCAACTAGAAATATAAAACATAGGTTACAGATCATCTTGTCCGAGCGGTTCATGGATCAGAGCAGTCGGGTAGATGCAGTATTTCTCGATTTCCGAAAAGCATTTGAGTCAGTAGCATATCTACGCTTATTGTCAAACGTAAGATCGCATAGGGAAATAGACGAAATTTTTGACTGGACTAATGAATGTTTGATAGATAGGTTGCAGCAAGTGATCTAGGATATAAAGTCATCGACAGATGTAAAATTAACTTGTACTGTAGTAATCACCTTGCAAACAATATTTTACTAACCTGAGACTTTTCACAGATGATGCAAGTATATATAACGTGTATAAAAAAAATCATCCTGATTAAAAAAAAAACTCATAACTATTATGCTATTTGAGATACGTGCGTGAACAACTTACTGTCGGAAAGAGAAAACTCTCTACTTTTATATGGTTCCCACTAGGTAGCAGCAGTGTGCATCCACTTCAGTGCTAGTAAAATTGGTGTCGGGAAACAGAAAGCGTTTTGTGTTCTGCGTTTTGTACAGTGCGGGTCGGTAATAACTGTTCAGCGAGACTTTCGTAGTAGGTATGGTGTGGATCCTCCCACAGTACAGAGCATTAGACGGTGGCATGAACAATTCCGAAAAACAAGTTTTTTGTATAAAGGCAAATCGCCGAGTGTCTAACGCAGAAGTCGAACTCATGCGCCATAGTTTCACAAGGAAGCCACAGAAATCCGTTTGCTGTACAGTTCAACAATTAAACATGCCACCGATGCCCATCTGGCGTGTGCTGCATCGACTTTTACACATGAAACCATACAAAATTCTTTCTTGGAAAGGTGAAGGATTAGATTTCCTTCAACGCTTAGTGTTTACTGATGAGGCCACATTCCATTTAAATGGAAAAGTGAACCGTCATATGTGAGAATATGGGATACGGAGCAACCACATGAAATTGTTCGACATGAAAGGGACTCTCCAAAATTTAATGTGTTTTGTGCAGTTTCTCGGGAAAAGATGTATGGACGAGTTTTCTTTGCCGAGACCACTGTGACAGAAAGCACATATCTCAATATGCTTGAGAACTTCCTTTTCCTGCAGTTGGAGACTGATTCGATGACTTCATTTACCAACATGATCGGGCACCGCCACACTGGCATCTGGAAGTGCGGGAATTTTTAAATCAAAGCATTACTGAACGATGGATAGGTCACACTGCACCAAATAATTCAGCCTTACATTACTGGCCTCCAAGGTCACCGGGACTGCGTGTATGTGATTATTTCATGAAGGGGGTTTATAAAAGACTCTGTTTATGTGTCTCCGTTACCAACAACACTGAATGAACTTAGATATCGCCTAACAGTAATTGTGGAAGCTGTAACTCAAGACATGCTCGCTGCAGTGTGGGAACAATTTGATTAACACATTGTCCTATGCCGTGCATCTCAAGGGGAGCATATTGATCACCAGTGAAAAGGTATGAAAAAAATCTTTTTGAGTTTCCTGTTCATCAAAAAAAATTATTTTATGTTTTTTATTAGTTTCAGAAATATAGGCGTGCCAAATCTGATGATTCTTTTTGATACACCCTGTATACTATCTCAAAAAAGCTGCAAAAATGTTACTAGATCTTGATAAGATTTCAAAGCGCTGAAAAGATTAGCAACTTACTTTAAATTTTCAGAAATGTTAAACTGTGGACTTCACAAAATAAAAATAAAGTGGTATCCTATGACAACAATATCAACGAGTCATAACAGGAATCGGTCAACTCATAAGGAAGGAATCGGTCAACTCATGTATGTAATACGTTACAGTGATATGAAATGGAACGATCACAAAGGCTCAGTCTTTCGTAAAGCAGGTGGTTGACTTCGGTTCGCTCGTAGAATACCAGGGAACCGCAATCTAGCTACGATGGAGATTGGTTTCAAAACACGAGTATGAGCCATCGTAAAATATTGTTCAAGTGTATGGAACTATACCAAATAAGACTAATACGGGATATTCAACGTATACAGGAAAAGGTAGCAGTAATGGTCACAGTTTTGTTAGTGTCACAGAGATGATGATGAAACTGAACTGGCTGACGCCTGAAGATAGAGGCCAACTATCCCGAGAAAGCCTGCTAACAAAGTTTCAAGAACCGGCTTTAAATGATGAACCTAGGAATATACTACAACGACCTACGTATTGCTCACGCAGACAACACGAGGACAAGTTTAGACTCACTGCAGCGCCCACTGATGCGCTGTAGCATCCATTCTTCCCGTGCTAGCTGTGTAAAATTCCTTCTGTATGGATTTCGCAGTAGTTTGTTCAGTATGGTTGTGTATGTAGATGTAGAATTATTGTCTTACAGAAAATTGTTTTCGTGCTTTTAAGTCACTTGTAGAGAACGCATTCACGTACCACAAGCAGTGGGAGAAGAAGCTACACACAGCTTATGCATCCTACACATGATGAAGCAGAACTCCACCGGCGAAATTTCGGAGGTTGTTCTAGGATTTATGAGTATTAGACGCAGAATGGTAGTTTCGATGAAACACATGATCGTGGTCCTAGTTTAAAAATATGATGAAAAATAATTGAAAATAGTGGTTTGCTATCAAATGTAAATTCAGATATAAGGAATTCTTTTCTGAAGGCATTTGTATAAAATGTAACCTGATACGCAAATGGACGGTAAATTTAGTACTACAGGTAAAACGCAAAGTTTGTTTCCAAATGAATCAGTTGATGTCACTGGCTTTCGTAGCTTAGGAGTAGGAAAGAACTTGATTCCTCCACCATCCCATGTAAGAAGTAGACGTGTTGCTGCATTTGTCATGCTCACAAAAATTCTGATGTAAGTTGTTAGTATTTAGTATTGTGTTGGCTATTTGGTTCCCTTTATACTCGCAGTCTCTGTGTTTCGGTTGTGAAACAGGGAAAGAACTCTATCCAAATATTGGTTTTGCCTGCTGGCTGAGATTTCATATTCCTTAATGCAGTGTCGTAGAGAAAGACAACAGCGCGTTTTTTTTTTTTTTTTTTGCGCCCCCTACTCCCATCCGAGAAAGGCTTGAAAGACGAAGAATATGGTCAAGCGTAGCTTCTATCACTGACGGATATTATCATAGAAATCATGGGGTTTTATTTTAATTTGATATGACAAATTAATTTAAAAATTTTTGTTTGTGGACTCCATTATGGTAAGACTGTTACTCTGAAATTTCCTCTGTTGTGGCCCCTCCAGTATAGCTATTACTCTCAGAAGAATGTCGCTGAATAATTACGTTTGTCAAACTATGCTTCTCGCTGAGCATCTGTTGCCTAATCTGAGAGCAATGATGTAATAATGGTAGTGTTATATTCTTGCGTGCATCACATTTACAAAGGCATTGGGCATGTGCTATTACAGTCCAGACAGTTCGTATAGACAAACATTTACAAAGTTACATGTCTAGGTTGACAAGGGTGGGGCAGGGAATCGACCAGGCTTTATAGTAGGATGGCGTTAAGGAATACCGCGGAAAACCTATTCAGGAGTGTCGTTTCTCGATTTTCATATACAATGAAACGCTAAGGAAACTGGTATAGGCATGCATATTCAAATACAGAGATATGTGAACGGGCAGAATACGGCGCTACGGTCGGCAACGCCTATGAAAGACAAGTGTTTGGCGCAGTTGTTAGATCGGTTACTGCTGCTACAAGGATAGGTCATCAAGGTTTAAGTGAGTTTGAACGTGGTGTTATAGTCGGCACACGACCTATTGGAGACAGCATCTCCGAGGTAGCGATGAAGTGGGGATTTTCCCGTACGACCATTTCACGAGTGTACCGTGAATATCAGGAATCCAGTAAAACATCAAATCTCCGCCATCGTTGCGGCCAGAAAAAGATTCTGCAAGAACGAGACTAACGTGACAGAAGTGGAATCCTTCCGTAAATTGCTGAAGATTTTAGTGCTGGGCCACCAACAAGTCTCAGACTGCAGATCATTCAACGAAACAACATCGATATGGAATTTCGGAGCTGAAGGCCCTCTCTTGTGCCCTTTATGACTGCATGACGCAAAGTTTTACGCCTCGCCTGGATCCTTCAACATCGACCTGACTGGAAACATGTTATCTGGTCGGAAGAGTCTCGTTTCACAGTGTATCGAGCGGTTGGACGTGTATGGGTACAAGAGACAACCTCCCAAGACATGATATTATTGAGAATATCTGGGTACACATTAAGGTACCAATGATCTCATATATGCAGTTAGACGCCTAACTACTTAAAATGTTATTTGTAGATTTTAGATTAATGCAGATAACAATACTGTACACGTGGTTACATCAGTTGCCTTGCTTTCTAGACACAAAAACTGAGCTTGTAAAGACTTAACAATGTATTTAATTATCGTATTTATATCTACACGCATATCTTCACCTTCGGAAAATTCGTAATTTAAATGAACATCGTTACAACGAAGTGAAACCATCTTATAACTGTGTCAATGATGGCTTGAGTTATTATTAGAAATCTGTTGTCCTTCTATACGAACACAGGTATTTCAAGGTGGGTATGAAGCTATCATTCTCACCAAAAGGTTGTCACAGAACTAAGAATCTTATTGATTTAAAAAAGCTGTTAGAGACCTTTGCGAATTTACGAGTATGAGCTGAGTCGTATTTATTGATGGGCTACCTTTCTCCTTTTCAGTTATAAGCTGTATTTTGCTGTTGCAAGCTAATAGCAAGTGGTCAACCGTCTGGCCTCCAGTACACATGTACTGTGTGTCATTAGATATCTTCAACAATTTACAATAAAATTTCAGTTTTTCATGACCTGTTAAGGTTGCTGTAAATTTCGGTAATAGTTGTAACATAATCGTTAAACGCTGATGCACTGTAGGAAAATATAGTTTTGTATTTCCCCTATTTTCACATCGTTGCCACTAAATCTCTCATTTGTTTCTAAACTTTTCACTTAGATTTTTTTTTCATTGCACAGAAAGGCAGCAAGCCCTTAGACTTGTCTCTTTTCCTCTATTTACCTTCCGTTATGCAACTGGAGCGGAGCGGAATTAATTTAATGGTACTCGGGAGATCACATTGATTGTATGAGCTGATTTCATTTCTTGGTCTTACGCTTCCGTAACATAACATCGAAATGGAAGTATTAATTTGCTTTATGAGCGAGCGTTGTAAGTAAGGACTTCCTGTAAATATGAGATACGCAACTTGTAACAAGGCGTAGCGAAATGAGCCACAGGGAATTGTGAGCTCATCAGCTTTCGCAGAACTATAGAAAGGAGAGGAGCGGGCATAGCTGCTTCACTATGTCAGGGGTGAAAGTCGCTTTACCGAATGGTGAGCTGGCGTAGTGGCCGTTGTGCAGTTTGTAGAATAGCCTTCGGCACTGTCAATGTGGTAGGCAATACGAGCGTGTTTAAGGAAAACTTGAGCAGATAACATCTCCTGGCTTTCGTAAAATCATAGGTCTGACCTGCTTAAAGTTCAGAAGCTGCAGCACATTCGGAATTTGGTCTCATGGAAAGTTTTTAACGTTTTACAGGAAGTATAATCCGAGGCTAGCTGGTGGCTGAATGAGCACCAATTGGTGTGATAGAAGTTACGGCCGGAGGATATTACTGGGACGTGAATTTTTTTTATTTTTTAGAAAACCGAGGAGGAAATTCAATTCAGTGACTTGTTGACATTATGATTTTACTTGCCGGGAAATTTTGTCAAAGAAAAAATTACGCCGTTGGTGGTCTGAGAGGATTGGAGCACGCATTTTGTTGGTGGGAAGAAAGGAGAAAGTTGCTTTTTGGAGACTAGAAAATAGGAGTTGCGGCAGAAGGTGAGCATAAGTTGGGATTTAGAAGTCATGGAGCTTATAGGTGAGAAGATCGGCACTCTGTAGATTATGCACTAAACCGACGGAGTCATCTGGGATCCAGTGTTCGAGCCCACAGCTGCATGATTATACGAGAGATGGTTCAAGTGGCTCTGAGCACTATGCGACTTAACTTCTGAGGTTATCAGTCGCCTAGAGCTTTGAACTACTTAAACCTAACTAACCTAAGGACATCACACACATCCATGCCCGTGGCAGGATTCGAACCTGCGACAGTAGCGGTGGCTCGGCTCCAGACTGTAGCGCCTAGCACCGCACTGCCACTCCGGCCGGCTTATATGAGAGAGACACAGTGTCTCCACAGTGCTCGCGTCACATAGCAGATTATGGTAAGCGTCGTTTACAGCTCCAGCGTATTAGAACATGCAAGCGTTTGTAGTTCAAATTCGTGATACATTTCACTGTGTCATACACATTAGCGTTTTATTAGATCTTTGGGATCCTCAGGTCCTTGTTGCAGACAAATAGTCGTGTGATTATCATATAAGCACGTTGCAGTAGATTTCACATACAAGGTTATTAAGCAATTACACCTCACTGAGTAACTTCGCCAACTAACAGTTTTAACTCGGCAGTTCTCATCAGAAAGTATGTCGTTGTGACGCTGTTCTTCACATAAACGTTATCAATGCTTTATTTTTCCAAATGTCTTTTGCAATAAACCATAGAATGACTTTAAATCTTGAGTTTATTATCAAATTCAATCACTGTCAGTGAAAAATATTATGTCAATTCCCCATCTCCAGATTCACTGTTAGACTAAATAAATTATGGTATTAGTAAATCCGTTTTATACGTTAAATTCAGCACTAAGACTCAGGTATGTGCCTGATACATGGATAACTAAGATTTAGTTAAATTCACTTATACACATGCGGGGTTTTGCAGTAGTATAGGTATTTTGCTGTATTTTTCCGTGTTCGGGATGTTTTCTTACTAGGTTATCAGTTAGTTCATTGCCTCACACCCTTTAACAAGCTTTTATCCATCCGAAATATATCTACCAGTTGTATCTCTGAAATATTCTGTTTTTGCAGCTTATTTGCTCAGTCAAGAAATTATGATTCTCCAGGTTTCGTAAGGGATCCTATGTCTATCTGCTGTCATTATGGATTACTGGAACTCTGTTAATGTTCGCTAGACTGTTCGTCGACTCAAACGCATTTAGAAAGACAAATTGTTCTGCTCAGTTATTTGAGCCTTCATCACCTAATCTGAGCCTTAATCGTGTAATAAAGACGGACAAAGTGTGTTCGAGCATATTTTCGTGACGCGACCTAACTATCACTGATCTGAATTTACACAAGATGGTCCCAAGGATATGGAAGCCAGTGCATAACAAACAAATATGGTGGTAACTACCGCACAACCATCGTAAGATCTTAAACGAAGTGATGCCGTCCCTGGTCCGCATGCGGAAGTGGATTGGAGGGCGTGTCTTCGTGTTTCTATGAACAGCAGTGTGTGTACTCCTACCCTCAGCTCTACTGGTGCGGCGAGACCCCCTGGAACTGAGGCTCGGCAACCTGCCGTGGTGTCAGCAGTGCGTAAGAACGGCGTTTGCATACGCGACGGTTCCGATGCTTAAAATTTACGCCATATTGTGGGTTTGTTAATTTAACTGATGTTAAATGTAATCCTCCCCCACAAACACCCAATTGTCCTTGGATCCACGTGGATGAGGAAAATTAGTATCACCGTATAAACTTGCTCATTACAGAGAGAAGGCCGAAATACAGAATTCGGTCTTCTTGTTTCATCACGCAAGATCGTAATGCGGCCTCCTTTGAATCATCTTTCGAGCTTCGAAACAACAGATATTGAGATAGCTAATCGCAGAATGAGAAAAAACAATAATCCTTTTGTAATGGAAAGGCATTAGGGCCAAATGCTGAGGTACTACGCAGATTATGCGGAAGAACGTGACCTCCTTCTGGCAGTAGTTGGTCGTAGATTGTTGAAGTAACGAAGGGTACCTACCAGCGGAAAAAAAAATCACAGGTCATTCGCGTTTTCTAGATCGTTTGTAAGACAGAAGCACATGTCTGTAGGTCTACATCGTTGACATCAATCTGTAGTACAATTATGGAACATGTTTTACGCTCCTTTATTAGTACGATTTTGGGAAACGAAACTTTGGTCTCTAAAACTCTGTATGGATTCTGCAAACAGAGATCTTGCGAAACTCAGCTTGCTCTAGACATCGGCGCTCAAGTTGACGCCGCATTCCTTAACATCTGAAAGGAATTTGACACCATCCCGCACTGATACGACCTTACCGATTATCGCACGGATTTGCGAAAGGATTCATGACTTTCTTGCAGACAGAATTCAACATGTCGCTTTTAATGGACCGAAATCGACAGATGTAAGACTAATTTCGAAAGTACCCAAAGAAAGTGTGACAGGACCGTTACTGTTTACAGTGTATACAAATAAACTAGTGCATTGCATCGGATGCTCCTTAAGGCTATGTTCAGATGATGCGACTCTCTGTGAGAAGGTAGGATCGCCAGAAGACAGTGACTATTTGCGAACTGACCTACTGAGGATTGATGAATGGTGTAGGTTCTGGCAGTTGACCCTGGTCGTAAATAAATGCAACGTATTGCGCATATAGACGAAAAGAAATCCACTACTGTACAGCGGCACTACTTATGTCAAACTGCTGGAAGCTGGGTGTACCGCAAAATATCTAGGAGAAACTAGCCACTACGACCTTAACTGCTGAAAACTAATCCTACGAAAACCCTATACCACATAACGATACATAGCAGGAATATTAAGCAAACGTAACTCATTTACGAAGGAAGTGTCTTCAGAGACGATTGGCCGAGCGCATCTTGAATACTGTTCATCAGTCTGGGATCCTTAGCGGGTGGGGCTGATGGAAGAGGTAGAGAAGATCCAACGAAGAACGGCGCGTTTCGTCACGGGATCGTTTAGGTGCCTCAGTTGTGTTACGAAGACGCACAGCAAACTTCAGTGGCAGAGATTACAAGAGAGGCGTTGTGCATCACGGAGTGGTTTGTTATTGCAATTTCGAGAACATTGTGCTAAGAAAAATGGTTCAAATGGATCTGAGCACTATGGGACTTAACTTCTGAGGTCATCACACCCCTAGAACTTAGAACAAGTTAAACCTAACTAACCCCGGCCGTCTTTGAGTTAAGAACAAGACAAATTATTACTTCCTCTGACCCGCGTCTCGCGAAATGACCATAACGACAAAATTCGAGGAATTAGGGCTAAGACAGAGAATTAACAACGATCGGTCACTCTTCCCACGCGCCATACGCGAGTGGAACAGGGAATGAGGAACGATCTGGTCGTATGAGGAGCACCTTCCGCCACACATTGTCAGGTAGCTTGCGAAGTACTAATGTAGATGTAGATCAACTTTTCAGTTGGCTGTGTAGTAGACTCTTTATTACTATCATTGGAATAGGTATTAAGTTGTTGTTGTTGTGGTCTTCAGTTCTGGAACTGGTTTGATGCAGCTCTCCATGCTACTCTATCCTGTGCAAGCTTTTTCATCTCCCAGTACCTACTGCAACCTACATCCTTCTGAATCTGCTTGGTGTGTTCATCTCTTGGTCTCCCTCTACGATTTTTACCCTCCATGCTGCCCTCCAATGCTAAATTTGTAATCCCTTGATGCCTCAGAACATTTCCTACCAATCGATCCCCTCTTCTAGTCAAGTTGTGCCACAAACTTCTCTTCTCCTCAATCCTATTCAATACCTCGTCATTAGTTATGTGATCTACCCATCTAATCTTCAGCATTCTTCTGTAACACCACATTTCGAAAGCTTCTATTCTCTTCTTGTCCAAACTGTTTATCGTCCATGTTTCACTTCCATATATGGCTACACTCCATGCAAATACTTTCAGAAATGACTTCCTGACACTTAAATCTATACTCGATGTGTAATTTCTGTTCTGCAGAAACGCTTTCCTTGCCATTGCAATCTTCATTTCATATCCTCTCTACTTCGACCATCATCAGTTATTTTGCTCCCCAAATAGCAAAACTCCTTGACTACTTTAAGTGTCTCATTTCCTTATCTAACACCCTCGGCATCTCTCGACTTAATTCGACAACATTCCATTATCCTCGTTTTGCTTTTGTTGATGTTCATCTTATATCCCCCTTTCAAGACGCTCTCCATTCCGTTCAACTGCTCTTCCAAGTCCTTTGCTGTCTCTGACAGAATTACAATGTCATCGGCGAACCTCAAAGTTTTTATTTCTTCTCCATGGATTTTAATACCTACTCCGAATTTTTCTTTTGTTTCCCTCACTGCTTGCTCAAAATACAGATTGAATAACATCGGGGAGTGGCTACAAACCTGTCTCACTCTCTTCCCAACCACTGCTTCCCTTTCATGCCCCTCAACTCTTATAACTGCCATTTGGTTTCTGTACAAATTGTAAATTGCCTTTCGTTCCCCGTATTTTACCCCTGCCACCTTCAGAATCTGAAAGAGAGTATTCCAGTCAACATTGTCAAATGCTTTCTCTAAGTCTACAAATGCTAGAAACGTGGGTTTGCCTTTCCTTAATCTAGCTTCCAAAATAAGTCGTAGAGATTAAGTAAATGTATTAATATGTGCTTGGGATTAAGTAAATGTATTAATATGTGCTAGGCAACATGATTGTTCCGTGATTACACACACTCTTTCTGTGTATGGCAGTGTTGTGCTCAGCTTCTGAGGCTTCTACACCTGGTGCTGGTACATCGCAGAAAACTGTCAGGTTTACAGGAGGATTTTGGTTGTCAAAGGATGGCCGGGTGGAACACGGGGCCTCCATCCTCTCCAATTCAAGTCAGTCTGTTTAGAACGGGGCAGCTTCACTCTTTGGATTGTATCCAACGAGGGACACGTCGCGTGTGGGCTATTACAAGGTACTAGTGTCGTAATCCGTTGATCACGTGAGAGATGGTGCACGCAGCTGGTGCGTGGGAACGGCAGAACTCGCCGTGGCACGGAGCACGGTATGCAGGTTTGACGACCGCCGATAAAGCTGTCGCGCGGCAGTGCGGCGGGCGCCGCCGCGACTGGCTGGCCCGGCGCCAGGCGTCTGTAATTGATTTCTGGCGTGGCGTGGCGTGGCGTGGGCGTCGCCTCGCGAGGCGCCGTTACTGCCAGCCGCACACGACGCCCGTAAATTCCTCGCGGCCGCCGCCCGCCGCCGCCGCCCGCGCGCTCCAGCTCGCCACGCGCTCGCCCCTCACTGCGGCGCCACCGGCGTTGCTCCTATCGTTTGCTGCACGGGGCGCAGTTGTAATGCTCATCTTCTTCTTCTTTTTCGGGTGGAGAAGCTCGGTAGTGTCCTAAACGGTTTGATACAGCCCGCCACGACTTCTGTGCCAACACTATTGACTGAGAGTACCACTCAAACCCAGTGATCTCAGTTATTTGTTTTATATACCGGGCTGTTTCTTTTTTTTAAAGCCACATGTTTTACATGAGGTACTATTGGTCAAAACTAGAAGAACAGTTTTGATAAGGATATGTCAGAATAGCTGCTGATATTGGGACTAATGTCCGCTCCCAGTATCTGAGCGGTCAGCGGGTTCGAATCTCGGCTGGATCGGAGATTTTCTCCGCTCAGGGAGATCATCATTATTTCATCCCCAACGACGCGCGTCAAATCGAAAGACTTACACTCGACGAACGGCCTACCCGACTGGAGGCCCTAGTCACATGCCTTTTTTTTTTTTTTTTATAGGGACCAGTTTGTCTTTCCATTCCCATCTGTCTGTTATGTACCCAGTAGACACTCTAGGCGTTGCTGCATGTAGTTACCTCGCACCCCGAGACATTCTTCAGCTCTTCCTCGCAGTGAATCACACGCTCCTGTAAATTCTGAACTTTGCCGGTCGACTGTGTGTACACCAGTGCCTTTCGTGTCCCTGTAGCCAGAAATCCAACGGATTCAATTTACATGAACGGCGAGGCCATGCTGTCGGACATCCTCTACCAGTCCAGCGCCCATGAAACATTGTGGTGAGGTACTGTCGCAAGATCCGTAGTAAACGGGATCGTACTCTATCACGCGTAAACCACAATCGTTGTGTTTCCACAATGGCAACATTGCTGATAACTCATAGCGCAGAATTCGGTGATACTCGTTACCTGTCTATCTGTTTGGTGGAGTGATGAGTCTGTCATCGACAAAAAAAAATGGTTAAAATGGCTCTGAGCACTATGGGACTTAACATCTGAGGTCATCAGTCCCCTAGACTTAAACGAATGAAACCTAACCAACCTAAGGACATCACACACATCCATGACCGATGCCGGATTCGAACCTGAGGCCGTAGCAGCAACGCGGTTCCGGACTGAAGCGCCTAGAAAAACTTTTTTTTTGTCACCTCATTTTTTTCGTTTTCGTTCGTTGCATCTGCTCCGGGCGGATGTTGCAAGGCACTCGTTTCAGTTCGTCGTTAATCCATTAACTCAGTTTTTTTTAATATTGCAGAAGGCAGCTACCCCTCTGACCGAACTCGCTGAGCTACTGTGCCGGCTACTGCTCGGCCACAGCGGCCGGCTCTGTCATCTACAATTCCTGCCCATACTCTGATACTGAAGTGATCCTGACGCCTCATTTCCGTAATTGCTCGACAGTTTGCATCTAACACATGTTGGTATTGCAGCAATCTGTTGTGAACCCTGCCTCACATGTTAAGTAAACCGGCGCTTATCTCAATAGGACATAAAGTTTGAAAGCGTTCAATAAGATCCACTTGCATAACAAATATGCGGAATGCGTGCCTTATCTACTAACAGTGGAAAGTGCTTTATTTGTCTGAAGCTTATCTGTCTCTTCAGTCACATAAACTCTGGCAAAAGGGACTGCGTCGGTGTTCATTTATTTATTTCCTTTCATACATTCCGTTTTCTCCCAGTCTGTTCCCTGTGTGTGTGTGTGTGTGTGTGTGTGTGTGTGTGTGTGTGTGTGTGTGTACGAGTAACTGGGAGGATACGAGTAATTTGTAGCTCACTTCAGAATATTCAGGGGACTTCGTAGAGACGTAGCCCTGTGTTGCCAAGCTAACCTCTTCACAAAGACACACGACTGAGGTTTCAGGCTCTAGCTAAGCAGTGTGTTGTCATTCCCCTCTCCTTACTAGTCCCGTACCTTCTGGTTGTTAGCAATATGCGATGTCATCTGTAGCTGTCCATTAGTTTGCTGGCATGTAAACATATCTCTGAAGCTTATATTTACTGTCACTGTCACCAGAAGTTTTCTTGACTTCCATTCAAGTTCAACAACGAGTACACACATTGCTGTGCTCATCGTAACACCGACAAATAAAATTGCGTTTCAGGATGGAAATAAGATAGTGTAATGTATCACTCCAAGCGATATCCACGGGCTCGCATTCAAGGCTGTTGGGGACTACAGACTCCGTTTCCAGCATCTGGGAGAAAGGGACTTTGTCTTGCCTGGAGATGAAAGGTCGGACTTCCCGTAATCCGTCTAAAGCAGTTTGCGGTAGGAATCTACTAGGCTGGTTTAAGAAGTAGTGAGTTACCAATGGATACGTTGTCTTGACTGCAGGATCACTAGATATGTCTCCAGTTGAGCACATATGGGACATTATAGACGACAACTCCAGTGGCATCCACATCAGCATTAACCGTTCCTGTACTGACCGATCAAGTGCAACAGGCATGGAACTCCATCTCATGAACCGACATCCAGCATCTGTACAATTAAATGAAATGGGTAACGGAAGGGGAAGCGGTTCAAGTTAACTTAGGTTGGTGGCCGGTCGTGAAAAGTAGAGCCAGAGGCTCTGCCTTCCAAGAGGACGTCTGTTCTGCTCGAGGTCTGGATTAAAGGAGAGAGAAGGAATTGTGTTTTGCGCTGCAGGCGACTCCAGCGTCCACACACGTGATCTGTATCCCGCGCACGCTATTGGCTAAAACCAATGGCGTGAATTAGCTAGCGATTTCAGCAGAGGCCTCAAGGCGTCTGTTGTCAGCAGCTTTAACTGGACAGAACTGCCTCGGCGTTAAAAGACAAGCGACTTGTGTCACGTAGGCACGGCGTAAGTTACTCGGGGAGAACATTTGTAAAGATTTGACTGGGACTTTGAAATAATTTTTTTAAACCAATTCCCTAAAATATTCCTTGACTGGCTGTCATCCTATACAACACAATGCATACACATTTGCATTCAACAATCTGGCAGTTACATCAGTTATTAAAGTCCTAGCATTTAACATTTGTAATGGCTATCTCGCTCTTACATTAACTTGTGATCTTTCAATGTTAATCACTTAAATATGTTACCTAGCTAAATCTATCTAAGGCGCTGCAGTCATGGACTGTGCGGCTGATCCCGGAGGAGGTTCGGGTCCTCCCTTGGGCATGGGTGTGTGTGTTTGTCCTTAGGATAATTTAGGTTCAGTAGTGTGTAAGCTTAGCGACTGATGACCTTAGCAGTTAAGTCCGATAAGATTTGACACATTTGAACATTTGAACCTAGATAAAAGTATTATCATAATTTCATTACTCTACATTAATTACTTTTTTGGTGCTGCAATTTTTTTCCCGTCATTGTGTACTGATGGCGATTATCGTACGATACAGCGATCCTAAATATTTACAGCAGGGTGTCATCGTAGTTTGCAAATTCCGGGGAGGTGCGCACGAGCATGTGCTAACCGGGTTTCTCTCGGCTGCTTGGCGGCGCGCGCCTGTTGCGAAGTGGTCCCAGCGGCGTGTCCGCAAGCGGCCGGTGTCGCAAGCGGGGTCGTTATTCGCGGCTCGCGGTTGCAAAACGCCCGCAGCTCGCCTCACCTCACAGCGACACCTGTCGATTGTGACAGAGGCAGCGACCTCGCAGCAGCGCGGCCACGTTTCGCAAACACTGCCGGCTGCCTGCTGCCGAACAAAACGGCAGCCCACGATCAGTCCTCGTGACGCAGTTGCTCGCCAAATGGTAATTATCAGATTTGCTTTTAGCCTCCTTCTAGACGAGATCCCCACAGGGCAGCAAGTGTGTGAGAAAAGTAATGAGACTGAGTTTTGATATTTTTCTTTTTTTTTCAATCAGCAATATTGTCCCCTCCAGAGCAATACTGTTCGGCAGCTATACAGGGTGAAAAGTTTACGACAAACTCTGGGAGGTTGTAGAGGACATAAAAACAAATATTTTTCCTTAATGTCATTTTTTCCTATGCGGAGAATTTACACAGGTAGAGGAAGATTTCTCTGGCGGCAAATTAACCAACAAACAATTTTCCATTTTTTTATGACATTAACACAATCCAATTTCAATTACAGTAGATTTTCAAAAATGCCTCCATTGACACGTAAACAAAAGTTACACTGCCAGATCATGTTCTGTCTGACACGGGCAAAAACCCCAGGAGTATCCTGAATTGTTCCTGCTGCTGCTACTATTCAGGCAACCAGATCCTCTTCTGATGCAACAGGAGTTGTGTAAACAAGGTTGCGCATCTCTCCCCACACAAAAAAGTCCAGAGGGGACATATCTGGGGATCGAGCAGGCCATGGTACAGGACTACCTCTGCCAATCCACATTTCTGGGAATCGTCGGTCGAGGAATCGACGCTCACGACGACTGATATGTGCTGGCGCCCCGTCATGTTGGAACCACATGCGTTGTCTTGTAGGCAGCGAGACGCCTTCCCGCAATTCTGGCAATGCTTTGACAAGAAAATTGTAATATTGCCTGCCATTTAATGGCCTAGGTAGCAGATACGGCCCAATTAAACAGTCCCCAACAGCACCGACCCACACATTAACGAAGAACCGCACTTGATGAGCGCTAGTAACTGTGGCACGTGGGTTAGCCTTACTGCAAACATGCGAATTGTCCATGTTAGAGACTCCATCACGCCCGAATGTTGCTTCATTGGTAAACAACACAGAGGATAGAAACGTAGGATGCATTTCACACTGTTCCATGTACCACTGCTAAAACTGTGCTCTTGGTGGATGATCAACTGGTTCCAGGTTGTGGACACGCTGTAAGTGAAATGGACTTAACAATTGCTCTTGAAGGACTGTTCTTACATTCATCTGATTCCTCCCCATGCAACTGCACGAGTGCTGATTGAAGGATCCCGCTCCATATGCTGCAAGACAGCTTCCTCAAATTGCAGCGTTCTTACAGTGTGACGGCCCCCTGTCCAGGTAATCTGCTAAATGACCCGGTCTCACGCAGATGTTGGTACACAGCAGCAAAGGTCGTATGATGCAGGATACGGCGATTAGGATATTGTAAACCCGCTGCGCAGCTCGTCCATTGTGGTGCGCTACGTAGTATGCACTCCAGGTGTATCGCTCCACTAGTAAACAGAGACAATGCACTACTACACTGGTGGACAGCAGTTGCTTACAACTTAAGAGCGTAATACGCCCTCTAACAACTGACGATCGTAATACAGCCTCTAACAACTGAAGAGCGTAATATGGCCTCCACTGGTTTAAATAATCCTCACAGGAAAAAATGACATTAGGGAAAGATATTTGTTTTGATGTCCCCTACAACCTCCCAGAGTTTGTCGGTTTAAATACTTTTCACCCTGTACAGTCTTAGTAGCAGCGCTGAAAAGCTTCAACAGGTAGGGCCTTTAACACGTGGATCACATTCTTGGAATGTTCTTCAGAGTCCACAAATGACGTCCTTTCAAGACAATTTTCAATTTCGGTAAAAGAAAGAGATCAGAAGAACCCTCAGATCAGGTGGATAGGCGGGCTGTGGAACCACACCAACGCCCTTTGTAGTCGACAATTCCTTGATGGAAGTTTGCGTGGGACATGGAGCGTGGTCATGATGTAGCATCCATTAGTCTGCAAAATCCCGTCTCACTACATTCACCCTTTTCCTGAGCATTTAAAAATATCTATATAAACAACTGATTGACAGTTCGTCCAGGAGGAACAAACTCTTTGTGCATAATACCCCTAACGTTAAGAAAGCAAATCAGCATTGTTTTAATCTTTGATTTTCTCATTCGTGCTTTTTGCGGACGAGATGTTTCAGAGCGCCACTCCGTACTTTGCTTCTTTGTGTCAAACTCGTACTGAAGAAATCCAGGATTCGTCACCTGTGATTACAAGACTGAACCATTCGTGACCATTGACAGATTTTTCAAGAAGATGAACGCACGCGTTTCTGCGGTTGTCTTTGTGTTCAGTTGTGAGGTTTTTTATCACCATTTTGCACAAGCCTTTCGCATGCGCCAACTCGGGTCAAAATTGGACGTACGGCGAAAGTGTTTAAGCCTAACAGGTTACCCATCATCCTTACTGTTAACCGTCGCTCTCATTTCACAACAGCACGCACACGTTCGACGTTTTCTTTGATTTTTGTAGTTTTTGAAACTGAGCGAGGTTCTACATCTGAATCTACATGGATACTCAGCAAGCCACTGTACGGTGCGTGGCAGAGGATCATCTTCAACGTTTCTCGGTCTTCGGAAAATGATTTATGCCAGAGAAAAACTTTTGCTCTTGATTACGTGCGTTCCCCATAGGCCTGTTTCAGTTTTCCAAAGGTTACACTCGCGGATTACCCAGTTCACCTCGAAACTTGATAGCATCACCTTGCTCTGAATTCCGCTGTTCCATATTCGCAACACACAACAAAAACACAACGTCACTGACGGCACTCTGAAAAATCACGTGATTGTTGTAATGAACTGAAACTCGGACTGAGTATCTGGAAGGGCTGAACACACCGGTCTACTCAAGCAGAACAACACAATGTTGCCAGATCGCTCGCAGTGTTGACAGCCTCATTACTTTTCTCTCACACCTCGTACCGTGAGGTGATAGGATCATTTTAACCGTGCCACGCAGAGGTGACGTCTCTGCTGGTACCCAGCACTCAGCCAAGAGTTTCTACGAGCGACTGTCTCTGAGGGTTTCCCAAGTTACTACAGAAACTCTAGAATGTAAATAACAGTAACTGGAAATTCTACCAAGAGACAGTGCAAAGGCAAATAAATAAACACCTACATCTATAGTTCGCAAGCTAGCTTTCGGAGAGTGGCGGAGGATACTGTGTGTACCAGCGACATATGCTCCTTTTCCTGTGCCACTTGCGTATGGTTCCCGCGAAGAATACTGCTGTTAAGCCCCAGTATGGGCTCGAATCTCTTTAATTTTATCTTCATGGTCTTTTTACGAGATATACGTAGGGAGAATCAAAATATTGATTGACTCTTTCATGGACGTACGCTCTCGAAACCAGGTGACACTGCGATGCAGAACGTCTCTCTTGCAACGTCTGCCACTAGAGTTACCTCAGCATTTCCGTGACGCTTTTGCGCTTACTAAATGAACCTCTAATGAAACTTGATCTTTCGATCTTCTCCATTTGCTCCGTTAATCGTACCTTATAGTGTTCCCAGACTGGCGAGCACCATTTTTAAATAGGCTGTCGGTCGAAAGAGAGTTTTAGTAGGTACTTCCTTTGTTAACGGCCTACGTTTCCTTGGTATTCCTCCAATGAATTTCAGTCTGGAATCTGCCTTGCCCCCAATCTGTTAATGTGGACGTTCCACTTCAAATCGCTCCGTACGCCTACTCTATATATTTTACGGTAATAACTGCTTCCAGTGATTGTTGTACAATCGTACATTAAAGGGTGTTTCTAGCCATGTATTCGCAATACGTTACATTTATTTGAGTCGCGGGTCACCCCATGCACCAAGTGTCAATCCTCTGAAGGTCCTACAGGTGCTACACTTTTCAAGTGTTGCGACTTCTCTGTGTACAGATGCGTCATCCACGAAAAACCTTACCTAACTTCCGACGTTAGCTACTAGCTCATTTATATGTATATTCTATTTAGTTAGCGCTAGAAATGACAAAACCGTTTACTGACACAAACACCAGCATGCATGAAAATCTATCTCTACTATTTTCAAGCTAATGTGAAATGTGTAACACAGGGTTCTTCCCCATTCCAGCATATATCAGAGTTTCTCAAGGATCCATTGACTTATGGAGTATGAAAACCATTGCTACAACGCCTCTGTTCACGCTGTCGGTCTAATTTGTTCATCCTTATCTTCAAGGTGAGTACGGGAACAATACATATGTGGCTGAAGATTATTCTAACTTATTCACTTAATTCTGGTACTTACAACTTTGTATACAGGCTTTCGCAGCATAGTAGGCATCTGTCTTAAAGCGTCTATCAGTTTAGGCTTATCAGTATGTTCGTGACGTCCTACCGTTGGTGGAACAAACCTGCGACCACAGTCAATCCTTCTTTGTTCAATATCGCCAGATAGTGCTATTTGATATGGCTCTCATACACTTGAGCAATATTCTTGGTGACTAGTATTTTGTAAGTAACATCCTTTGTAGAGATTGCATTTTCTTAGTTAGCCTACAGTAAAATGAACCCCCCTCCTCCCTCTGTTTTACCTACGACTGAATCGATGCGATGATTCCATTCCATACCTACAGATGTTTCACAATTTCTATTAGAGACTTCAAGGGGATGTAGAGGGTTCTAGGTTTTAATAAGGAATCCATGTTCAGAAATGTAGCGAGTTGTAAAACTGTTACTTTCTGGAAACCGAAGTCTTGGGCCGGGTACACACTGAAGAGATTGGCGTTGTCAGAGACGGTGTCCCTCGATCCGATAAGAGGCTCGCAGAGGGCTAGATGCAGAATTCGGCAGGCTGTTAACTTCCGTTATGAGACAGAGAATGCTAATTTAAAAAGATAGAGGTCTGAAAATGAATGAAGAAAATGGTTTAGTCAGAGTGAGAAGACTCTGTTTGACTCAAAGGAGGTCAGTATTACAGTATTAGTTGATGTTTAAATACTGCAAGGAATTTTCTGATTGGTTCACATAAATTATATATCTTGCGGAGATGAACATAGGTGAGTGCACATGCGCAGTTGCTACCATTTGCGCGGGTTTGCTTTCTGCTCTACTCTAAGAAAGAAATGTGTATTACTGGTTCATTAAAGCAGATTCCTTAGAAGTAATGCGATTGTTGATATTATAAATGTTTCATTGGTCGGCACTCAGGTCTACGGCAATTGGCTGCCGAAAATCCAGTGCTGGCAGGACCAGCAAGAATTGGAGGAGAGCAGATCGGCATTTCGTCTTAGATCTTCAGAGCGGGAACTTCTTCGTTCTGGATCGTGGTTGAACTTGCAATTCCTCTGAAACTTAATTTTAGAACGGTGGTAAGCATGTGCCCCATTTACGTGCATCGTGACGAGGGAAACGTGAGGTCTGTCATTTCGTCAGAGTTTTGCCTTTCTAAATTAATTCACGAAGTCGGTTAACTGAACTCAACATGCATTTAGGCGGGGGAGATGGAGCTTTTACCTACTCATTTGGGTCTTTCCTTTGATCAATTGACTAATTCAGCAGTCGTTGGGTATTTACTTTGACATAGCTAAATGTATCATTTAATTCCCAATTCCACACACCTGTATGTAGGTATTTTTATTTGTGATTAATTGCTCATCTGAATTTTTGTGCACTTTATAATTATTTGTTTTGCCAGTTTGATTACTGGAAACAAGTTAGTGATTAACAGGATTTTATTGTGGCCTTTGGCAACATTTCGTAGTTAAATGACACCCCTTTTTCATTATACCTATGTGAGCTTTGATACCCATATTTGGTTTTTAATTGGACCACTCCCGTTTACATTAAGATGTTCACTAGTTTCTGCTGCGCGACTTTGTATAATATGTAACACAATCTTTGTTAGCAGCTAAATCATATTCTAAAATTTCAACCGTAGTCTCACAGTTAAATGTTGTTATATTGTAAATAAACAATGTCGTTGGTGCTCGTATGATGTGTGCTTCCGTAACCAAGGTAGTCGAAGTGTATGGCGTTTTAAGAGGCACCGTATCAAAGATTATATTCCATACAGGAAAAGTGGAAGGACATCATCCGGTGAGTCAGAACGCGGAAGGAGGTCGGTAGTCAGTGACAGTGACGGACGGTCGTTGAAGAGAATTGTGACGAAAAATAAGAGGACAGCTGCAAAAGTCACAGCAGAACTGAATTTCACACCAAAACTACACAAAGGTAGCCCCAGAAGGAGGACTTTTTGGGCGTGCTGAAATTCTAAAACCACTCATTCGTGTTGGAAAGGCCCATAACAGGAAAACTTGGAGCCAAGGCCATAAAATCTTGACCGCGGAGCAATGGAAGACAGTCATTTGGTAGAATGAATCTTCATCCACACTGTTTCCAGCTTCTGGCCGAGTTTGCGACCCAATATGGCGGGGGTTCCGTCACGATATGGGCAGATATATCGTGGGATTCCACGGGACTCATGGGCATCAGCAAGACTACTTTACTGCCAAGGATTAGGTGACCATTTGACTGATGAGGTCCAACCCATGCTAGCATGTTTGTCCCCAGTGACGATGCTGTGTTCTAAGACGACAGGGCCCTCTGTCAGCCGGCCGCGGTGGCCGAGCGGTTCTAGGCGCTTGAGTCCGGAACCGCTCGACTGCTACGGTCGCAGGTTCGAATCTTTGTAATGTCCTTAGGTTAGTTATGTTTAAGTAGTTCTAAGTTCGAGGGGAGTGATGACCTCAGATGTTAAGTCGCGTAGTGCTCAGACCCATTTGAACCAAGCTCTGTCAAAGTATGTTGAAATGTGTGTGAATTCCTATGGGAGCAAACTGCTGAGGTTATCGCTCCCTAGACTTACACACTACTTCAACTAACTTTCGCTGTAGACAACACACACACCCACGCGCGAGGGAGGACTGGAAACTCCGGCGGGAGTGCCCGCCCGATTCGTGAGATGGCGCCTCCAACCGCGCGGCCTCTGTCAAATATCTCGCATCGTCCAGGACTGGTTTTCTTAGCACGAGGATGAACTGCTGCAACTCTTCTAGCCACCACAGTCTCCAAACTCAATATTGTTGGGCCTTTTTGATCCACTTTGGAGAGAAGGGTGCTCGATCGCTGTCCAACTCCACCATTTTACCCAAACTTGGCATTTCTAGGAATAATGGTATAAGAATGCGTCGGCATTTCTAGGAATAATGGTATGAGAATGCGTCGGAGACCATGAAGGACTGTCTTTTTCCATTCTGCGAGGACTGGAAGCTGTTTTGCTTGCCAACGGTTTTCCTGCATCCTATTAGGCACGATCATGTATTATGGTTTTGGTATTCCATATTTTCTTCCACCCCTGCGTCTCGCTGTTGGGACTGTCTTTTAAGGTAACAATTTGAAATTAGACTGGAAGATGACAATATCAATATCGGCAAGAACTGCCTTTTTTTTAAAAAAAAATCAGAAAACGATGGTCTTTGACTCGGCTGGCAAAGTGTGTTGACCCACATACTCAGAGCCATTCATAGTTCCTGCCAGGTTTCAGCGTTGTGGCGCTGTAACCTTTACTTTGCGTTAGGGGGCAGGAGCGACGATAACTGGTACGTGCACCGTTGGTTTGTCGCAGCGCTTTCGCCTACGCTGTTTAACGTTTACATCAATTATTTGCTCCGGATGGTCAATATCCTACTTGCTCAGTTTGCTGCTGATACGGCGCTCTTCACAAGTGGACGACATTTTGACAACACCACCAGACTGCAACGCCAGATAGGCACGGTCCTCGCTTGGGGACAGGTTGAACAAGGTTCAGTTGAATGCGAACGAGACTACAGTGGTCTGCGTTTGACGAGGGAGCTGGCCGGGGTGGCCAAGCGGTTCTAGGCGTTACAGTCTGGAACCGCGCGACCTCTACGGTCGCAGGTTCGAATCCTGCCTCGAGCATGGATGTTTGTGATGTCCTTAGGTTAGTTAGGTTTAAGTAGTAGTAAGTTCTAGGGGACTGATATCCTCAGAAGGTAAGTCCCATAGTGGTCAGAGCCATTTGAACCATTTCTTTCACGAGGGTAGACACCGCCTGGGTAAGTGGCGCTAACTCGACGTTTTTTTGGACTCCGGAATCTTTTTCAGTGCCCATATGCAGGACATCCTAAGGAAACGCGTCCAAGCGGATGGGGCTCTCACCCCGTTTTTCATCAGCAGCGAGCTACATCAGTCTACCAAACTTCAAATACGCAAGGCAACCGTTCTTCCGACCCTTCTGTAAGGAGACAATACGTATGTTATAGAGTCTGCTACGCAGTTACATCATCTCTAAGTTCTACAAAAATAATTCTTCGCAGGATATTACGCACTCTGCCCGTCCTTTCGAGAGTATTCATGGCATACAAGAGGCCGTTGGTATAACAAGAACCAAATGAAATACCTTGAAACATTTGCCAACATTAACAATCTGCGAGAGACATTGCCCATATACAAGACATAGGTGTCGTCCGTTCATACCTAGGAGACCGCTTTAATGTCCCGCTTTCTATCACGGATGACAATTTTTAACAAATGCTCATACCTCGGAAGTCATCCTAATGACCTCAGCAAAGCAGGTCGGTTAAGCGACCACGAGGCTCACTACTGTCTGTTTCTGCATGTGCAATTCTTGGTTTCAATAAAGCACAACAGCACCCTTACCTGCAACTGGTCTTTGGCAAATCGCAGGCTTGGTGTTCATACATACACGAAAGAGTGGGTAAGAATCAGTTTCTCCGAGACTTAGCAAACAGTGTTCTCATCTGAAGGTGTAGGCCAGATAGACTGCTGAAGTACTGCGTTTATGTGATTGTATGATTCATCTGCGGATCCAACAGAACTATTATCTGTTATTAATTATTCTAAAAGAAGGAATCTGTTGATAGTCATCAAGGAATAGTTAATTTGATTCTAGGGGTAAGTGTATGAGGGTGGTGGGAGGGACTGAAATTGTCGAGGGAGTCCGAGACTTGAATATGCCAAGCAGGTTCTGCGGTAATGCAGTCAGGGCTGAGAATCGCAAGAACATCAACAACAAGAAATGAGACTCTTCTTATTCTTGTTTTTGCGCGACACTGTAACCACGCTCTGTTAAAGCAGTACATTCGAGAGCATCAGGGTGCAGTGCGGAGGAGTTGTGGCTGTGTGTAAAATAGCAGCGGCGTGGCCGCCATAGCAGAGGGCTGCCAGCCCCTGGGGGCCTGCGACGGACGCCCTGCGGGCACGGCGAAGAAGTAGGAGAGGAGAGGGCGAGAGGATGGCAAGAGGAGAGGAGAGGAGAGACAGGGAGAGAGAAAGATGTCTGGGGTGGGCAGAGAGCCCACGGAGGGCGGGGCAGAGGGTCCCGATCTGGGGGAGAGAGAAACCCTCACCCCAGCACAGGCCCGGGCCAGCCGCTAATACGTAAGCTTCACTAATGCCCCCTCCTACCACCCTCTCCCTCCTCCCCGTGCCCCACCCTTCCGAGGCTCTGCGGGGGAAATAAAGACATTGTACCAACCCCGACGTCATCTAAACGGCATCCTAGGAGAGCAACGGCTTCTTTCATTGCAATCGCAGTTGAGTGCAATCTCCATGCACTCTCACGCAGTTCTACTAGCCTTTGACGGAATACCGATATATAGCATTGTTGTTAACAGAAAAACTACCGGGTGGCTATAATTTAAAGTGCATCTACTGAAGGAGGTGCAGTGTGGGCTGTAATTACTGCATGGCATACCTTAATGCGGGACCAATTTACACTGGACACCATGTGCAAATCAAGCGCCGTAAACTGTCAGTTTCACTGTAGGACATCAACACCGTCACTTGACACAACGTAAGTGAACGGTATGGCTATCGAGAAGGGAGACCGTGTGCTGTTAGCGAAAATGTTTTATGTGAACGACAGCAAGTACAGTGTTGCAATGAGAGTGTGTCGCCTACTGAAAGGTATGAGGAGAGGCCTGATGTCACTATATGGTTTAAAGAAGTTGAAAATTAAATTAAAAAACACGGGTGAGCTTAGTGCGTTACTCTTAAGAAATTTGGCAGTTAGTGGTAAGTTCCTATAGGACCAAACTGCAAAGATCATCGGTCCCTAGGCTTAGATAATACTAATCTAACTTAAATTAACAGACGCTACTGTCAACACACACACACCCAAGACCGACGGAGGACTCGAACCTCCGACGGGGGTAACCGCACGAACCGTTGCAAGGCGCCCCAGACAGCAAGGCTACCACTCGCGGCCTCACTCTTAAGAGGAAGGCGTCCTATCCAACTGGAAGTTATTGACGAGGCTGCTGTTGTTGTAACTGACCATGTCCCGGGTAGTGCTAGCGCTGTCACGAGAGTTGTCTATCGCATTCTCAACAGTACGGAAAGTCCTGCGGTCCTTATCACACTAGTATCCGTACATGAGCCATACGGTGCAGCAACTGAAACGTCATGATCTGCAGCAATGTTCTGAATTTGCTCTTCGGTTTCTGACACGGATCGAAGCTGATTACATGCGGCCGGGTAATGTTCTATGGAGTGACGAGGCACATTTCGCACTACTGGATGCAGTGCAGTACACCCGAATTCGGGGTAGGTACCTTTAAATCGTGTGTTGTGCACGAAGAGGCATTGCACTCGCCGTATGCGACTGTCGTTTGGATTCACAAGCAACTTTATTCTCGATCCTGCCTTCTTTGAAGAGAATGCATCCAGAGGACTTGTCAACCGTACGTGACTATTGATCGTTAATGAGACTTATTTGTACAGGATGTTATTCCTGCTGTGCAAGAGCGCTACTGTTTTCAAGCAAGATGGGGAGACACCTCGTGTTGCTCGTCCCGTGAAAGACCCATTAAATGTAGCTTTCCACGAAATTATTATCTCTAGAGGTTTCCCAGGTGCATGCCCTGAAAGATCACCTCCTCTGAATCCATGTGATTCCTGGCTCTAAGGAAATGTTCAAATGGTTCAAATGGCTGTGAGCACTATGGGACTTAACTTCTGAGGTCATCAGTCCACTAGAACGTAGAACTACTTAAACCTTACTAACCTAAGGGCATCACACACACCCATGCCTTAAGCAGGATTCGAACCTGCGACAGTAGCGGTCACGCGGTTCCAGACTGAAGCGCCTAGAACCTCTCAGCCACCCCGGCCGGCTGAGGAAATGTAACAGCACGCATTTACCAGGGGCACGCATTTACCAGGGGAAAATGCTTTTCACATTTGAAGGCCAGTATACAAGAACATGAAACTTCCTGGCAGATTAAAACTGTGTGCCCGACCGAGACTCGTACTCGGGACCTTTGCCTTTCGCGGGCAAGTGCTCTACCATCTGAGCTACCGAAGCACGACTCACGCCCGGTACTCACAGCTTTACTTCTGCCAGTACCTCGTCTCCTACCTTCCAAACTTTACAGAAGTAAAGCTGTGAGTACCGGGCGTGAGTCGTGCTTCGGTAGCTCAGATGGTGCCGGCACGGTAGCTCAGCGTGTTCGGTCAGAGAGCCGGTTGGCCTCTGTAATAAAAAAACTGAGTGGAAGGATCAACCAAACACAACGACCAAACACAACGATCAACAACAAAAAAAAGGATGGTAGAGCACTTGCCCGCGAAAGGCAAAGGTCCCGAGTTCGAGTTTCGGTCGGTCACATAGTTTTAATCTGCCAGGAAGTTTCATATCAGCGCACACTCCGCTGCAGAGTGAAAAATCTCATTCTGGATACAGGAACATGTTTCTCAGCCCTCACTGGAACTGCTACGAGCAACTGTTGATCATAAATTTAGACAACATTGTATGTGGAGAACAACGACCTGATGCCTTATTTAGATTAAAATCGACAGTCTAGATAGCAATAATTTATTTAGTTCAAACTTGTTAAGGCGTTCATGGCCACTTGTTGACAAACTGCCTGTTGGCTTCTGTATCGGGTTCTTCGGCCGACGTTCATCTGATGTTTTTACTAACGTTTCGCCAGCACGAGTGGCTGGCATTGTCAAAGCTTCACCCTCCAGTGCTTGTAACTTTGTTGTTGCTACCCTTGCTAGGCCGAAATTATGAAGATGGCTTTAACATAATTAAACAAATATTATTGTGATCTCAGCTGTTGACTTTAACATGAACTGTCGATCACGTCGTTTTGGGGATGCAGCATCTCGCAGACATTTCCGGTGCTCATGTTGAACAAACTGTGTAAGATGCGGTTAATAAAAAAATCAACACTATGCTTTCCACATTTGTTTCATCTTTTCTGCCCACTTCCCATTTCTAAAGAAACATTTGTGTACATCTGCCTTGCTTTCCCAGCGAGAGAATTGCACCTGGTCGCGAAAACTGGAACAATTTTTTTTTTTTTACAACGCAAATCGGTTCTGCGTTAAAGCATACAACAATTACACATCACTCTGGACCTCTGTGAATAGACGAATTTTAATTACAACCGCCCAGTAGTTCTGGTGATACGCAAGTAGGTTTTGACTGAAGAGGAGGTCATTGTCGTGATGTCCCCCTCCTACTCCCAAGCCCCATAAAAAATATATTAGTCGAATTGTTTATGTTTTTACATGCAATAATTTCTAAATTTCACATCTGCCTTTGGAAGAATAAAGTAGCGTTAAAACTGCTCTCAAAAATGGGAAGCAATTCAAGAAATTGCCAGCTACATGTAACATAGGATAGTTTTCAGACCCTTGAGTGAGAGTGTGCACACGTGGGTGGAATTTCGGCCTGATTCATAATATGTCAGCCAGGTAAAGGCACACTTTCACAGACTGAGTGTACCTCCTGTCTACAACAAACACAACGGGATAATGAGTCAAATGTAGGACTGGCAAATAACTTGATATGAGTAAGATAAGACGGAAAGAAAGAACACTCCCTTCTTATTTCGCAAACGGCGTACGAAAGCTCCTGAAAAGACGAAGACACTCAAACACGCTCGTTAATGTAAGATTTGAAACTGTTTGCGAAAGTATCCGAAAAATGTGCTAGACTGGAAAAGACAAGGCGCTCAGAAGCTGCTGACGCGGTGTAAACACACCGATGTGATGCTCTCGTTTCAGCCTCCATCGTTGCGTCGAACCTTTCCAATGTTCACTTATTTCCATAATAGCTGGGTATCTTCACATATTTGCAGTAGATTTCCTATGCTCCTCTGTCTGTTATCATTTTTCGAAAATCTCGTTTCGATATCTTAGACC
The DNA here is from genome assembly GCF_023897955.1 of Schistocerca gregaria. NCBI lineage: Eukaryota > Metazoa > Arthropoda > Insecta > Orthoptera > Acrididae > Schistocerca > Schistocerca gregaria. Next base: position 886,591,028 of record NC_064920.1, on the reverse strand, counting down.
ATTCTCGAAATAAAATGTGTGCAGGCTTGAGGTGGTTCACCATTTATAGACCAATCTCTTTGGTACAATAACTGCTAATAAGTGAAACACATTTTTGGATACACTCAAATGTAAAATCAAGTATAATATAAAATGAGCCATCAGCAAATGTGCTAAATGCGATAATGAACTACTCAATTAAAGACAGCTGCTGTGTTCAAGGTACAGCTCTTCTGCAGCTGCGATCGGAATAGTTCTGAACTCCACGTGACTACCGTTAACATAGGTCCGAGCATACCGATTGGTTCTCAAATATGAGTACATTAAGACTTTTTAAGCAACAGAACCCAGCTCGTTGTCCTGGACGGCGAGTGTTCATTGGAGACAAAAGTAATGTCAGGAGTCATCCAGCATTTACTACAAACTTCAGAACGAGTCTGAGACCTCTAACTTTCATCTCTCGTAACGATCTGACAACAGAATAATGGAGTTTAGGCATAGTATGATGATTTGTTTTTCCCGCGCTCTGGTTCAAATGGCTCTGAGCACTATGGGACTCAACTGCTGTGGTCATTAGTCTCCTAGAACTTAGAAGTACTTAAACCTAACTAACCTAAGGACACCACACACACCCATGCCCGAGGCAGGATTCGAACCTGCGACCGTAGCAGTCGCACGGTTCCGGACTGCGCGCCTAGAACCGCGAGACCACCCCGCGCTCTGTTTACGAATGGAACAGGGCCAGGAATGACTAGCTGCATTGAAACCCACTAACAGTAACCTCAGATATTTTTGCAGATGGTGTAGATAGTAAAGTTACAACCTTATTCAGTAGTAAGATTTCAAAGTGATGGAAAAATTTGCCACTAGCATTAAATTTTAAGAAATGCAAATTTGTACACTTCAAAAAACGCGAAAACGCAGAAAATGAGTCACAACTGCAGTCAGGCAATCCAGACACATACGGGCTGTAAGAATTTGTGGAATGTGAAATAGAATGATAACATTTGTTCAGTGGTAGGTAAAACGGTGGCAGTCTTCGGTTCAGTGGTAGGCTGCTGGGATAGTGTAGTCAGTCTACGAAGCAGGTTGCTTTTAAAACATGCATATGACCTATCTACAAAAACTACTATGTCTATAGGACTTCTACGAAATAGGGCTAACCAGGAGTACTGAAGTTCTACAGACAAGGGCAGCACTAAAGACTTACTGAAAATCGTCAGGAAAAGTTGAAAAACATGAAGTGGCAGAGGCCTGAAGCTAAGTATCAACTATCCCGCGAAAGCCCCCAATGAATTGCACCAACACGCGCTGTGATGATGTGACGCTAAGTAAAGCGCGCACAGAGGAAGCCAAGTAGTAATTTTTGCAACGTTCCATTTGCTTGAAGAAGGGGAGAAACCTGAAAATGTGGTACTGTGCGTTGTACCCTCTGCCATTCACATCACTGTCGTTTGCGGAATGTGGATGTAGGCTCGAACACAGAATGGGCAATATGAGCGACGTCTGGGCCGTGCAGGCAACTGGCTTTTCAAAAACTATCATCTCAATGGCGCAGTGGGGCTTTTCTGATCTAGAAAAACTACCAAGTACAAGAATGTGTTGACGACAGACTGTAATAATACGTGGAAGAGCCTGAGGAGAGTAAGATTACTGTCGATGGATCGACTCCTTCGACGGGCGGGCTCGATTTCTCTGTGGATCTTAAGAATACGCGCATGCTAGTGGTCAGTAAGTGTACAGGTGTTGCCAAAGCTTTGCCATGTTTTAGTCGTGTTACACCAAGAGACAAAACAAGAGAGCAAAAAGGTAGGATTTGCACTATGTTCATGTATTTGACTAGTATTAGTGATTGAAATTTCGTAGCTACATGGTGATAATGATTAAATTTATGATTTCGTAATTGAAAGTATGAGCTATTCACACCATTTTGTCATATCCACAATATAATTTTACACCCTGTGGACGAAGACTAGGTGTTGTTAAGCGATACAGTGCTTGTTGCTTTAAATGAGTCATATCAAATTTTCTTTAATCTTTGACCTGAGTAGGCCACCATAAAGAAAATTTAAGTAACGCTTTTCATTATATGTTTTCTAATAGTCTGTTTGGGTAATTAGTCAAATGTGTCTTTCTTTACCTCTCTGCTCTTGTACATTCTACTTTTAGCTTAGTTGGTTTGAAATAACGTTTTTCGGTTTCAGACGACGGCAAAAAACTGCTGAAAATAATATGAAGTATACTGACAGACTATTTAGTAGTGTGTAGCGTTTAGCAGCTTTTACACTGTAGCCTGCCTGGTTAGTGAAGGATGTAGGTAACTGACTGGGCTGATGACATATGTTTTTATTTTTCACATATTTAATGAACAGCGAATGTTTAGGACTGCTGTGTCTACGACTCCTGTGTCTGCTATAGTGAAATATAAAAGATAATGCTCAAATTACACTGAAGACAACGTATTTGTTAGAAAATCTGATGAGTTGATTAGATCTTTTGATTAGGTGGTCCATCGATAACAAACTTCCCCTGCAAAAATAGGACTTTCCATTTCAATAATAGACTATAGCTGGTAAGAATACATCACCTGCCAGCATGACTGTGCGTGTTAAAGCGGTACTTCCGGGACGCAAGGGTACGGATCTAATCCGTAGTGTCGGCCAGCATGGATGTGGTTTTTAGGAGGTTTCACGTATACTACTAGGTGAATGCCGGGCTGTTCCATAACGGGGGGTAACGGGGTGGCAACAGGAAGGGCATCCGGCCGCCGCTTAAATTAATTATGTCGACCCTTCACCGATGCAGGACTAAGGCACAAGAAAAATAAGAAGAGTCGTGAAAATACATCACCATCTTTTGAACTTTGAGAAAGGTCAAACCATTGGCATGACTGTCGTGGGAGCACCGTATCGACAGTTCGGATAGACAGTTGTTTACAGTGTAGCAGCTGCAGAACGAGAGGTGAGGAGATGAACTCAGGAAGAGAAGGCTCCGCTCTTTCCAGGACTTTACTGCCAAAAGATGGGAGGACTATTTGTCTACCTCTGACGATAGAGAGGACTGAAAGCTAGGCTGACATCTAGAGTTGCCATTCATCGCTTGCTGCTGACTACAGAAACTTGCATGGTGCAGGGCCAGTTGGGACATTTATTGTCAATCTGTTGTGTTCAGTGATGAGTCTTGCTTCTGTTTGTGGCCGTCATGTCGCTACCAACGTAGACTACCTGCTGAAAGGTCACAAGAAGTTACAATACTCGACACCCCTCCAAGTCCTGTTGTGATGGTGTGAGGATGTATATGACAACAGGATGGAATTTATAATTGTCGTAGGGCGGTTGAATGTGCGCCAGAATGTGACAAGAAGTGTAATCCTGCTTGTCATATCCTTCATGACCAGGGAACCAAATGACATGGTCTAGCACGATAATTCAACCCTCCCCCTCACACATTATAGGTTACCCTACAAACACTTTGGGAATGTATTTGAATAATGTACCCCATCCTATGATTTTTCAGCAACAAAGCGTGTCTACAATGCGAAGGGAAGAAGTTTATTTTCATACCGGCCCCCAGTCAGCACTCTTCATGAGTTGGCACAGGATGTGTTTCAGGCAGGGAAAGAAACTACCCATCATTCATTAGAAGGCTGTTTGCTTCCAAGCCGCAACGAGTACAGGAGTAATGCTTCAATCCGTAATGGATCCTGTTTAGCTGCGTGACTGTTCCTTTATAGGGTTTAGAGTCACATCCGCTACCAGTCATAAGTGAAGGTCATTTATTCAAGTCACAATCGATTCCAGGCCTGTCCCCATCTTCAGGTGATTATACATTCATTTTACGTTTCCATATTCAATGCTTTATAGAAAAGGCAAAATACCCTATATGATGTTGACTCAATAACACAAGTGAAAAATGGTTCACATGGCTCTAAGCAGTATGGGCTTAACATCTGAGGTCATCAGTCCCCTAGACTTAGAACTACTTAAATCTAACTAACCTAAGGTGATCACATACATCCATGCTCGTGGCAGGATTCGGACCTCCGACCGTAGCAGCAGGGCGGTTCCAGAGTGAAGCGCCTAGAACCGCTCGGCCACAGCGACAGGCTAACACAAGTGAAAGAACTGGAAGAGGTGAAGGGACATGTGCTGAAAACATTGGTGTACGTACATATAGATGGTGTATCGAATCCGCAATCGCAGATTTATCACATTTTTTTACAATTGTCGATTGTCACCCAGTAATTGCACATTTGTCACCATAGTAGTTATTTGATCTGGCATATTACGCCTTTTAACACAGTAATGGCACTCCAGATGTTAAAAGCTACAGATAAGAGAACAACTCGCAATATGCAATGTGTTTGCACTGGAATACAGAGGTTCTGGTCACAGAACTTAAATCTAAGAAGAACACAGTGTTATGAAGGCGTTCTCAAAATAAATGCCTCCGGATTTTTTAAATGAAAGCTCTTTAATCCTTTTGAATTAAAACAAACGTAATTAACATTACGCATATTTACTCTTCATGGCTAGAAGATTATTTCTCAACATAGTCATCCTGGCGTCGGACACATTTCTCCCAACGAGAGACAAGTTTGTTGATACCGTCACTGCAGATGTTTTACTTTGTTGTCGGAGCCACAACTTCCTGCTGCTTGCACCTCTTCATCATTATCAAAGTTAAGTTCTCGAAGGTGTTCTGTGTCTGGGAAACAACCAAATCGAATGGAGCCAAGTCGGGCCTGTATGGAGAATGATCGATCACATTGAACCCAAGGCGCCAGATTGTTGTAGACGTCACAGCGCTCGTTTGTTGTCTGGCACTGTCTTACTGAAGGAGTGGTTGCTCCATGTGTGGGCGAACTGTTCGAATTCGAACCTCTCTTACACCTCACTGTTTCTAACGCACCGACATACACTACTGGCCATTAAAATTGCTACACCACGAAGATGACGTCCTACAGACGCGAAATTTAACCGACAGGAAGAAGATGCTGTGATACGCAAATGATTATCTTTTCAGAGCATTCACACAAGGTTGGTGCCAGGTGGTGACATGTACAACGTGCTGACATGAGGAAAGTTTCCAATCTATTTCTCATACACAACCACCAGTTGACCGGCGTTGCCTGGTGAAACATTGTTGTGATATCTCGTGTAAGGAGGAGAAATGCGTACCATCACGTTTCCGACTTTGATAAAGGTCGGATTGTAGCGTATCGCGATTGCGGTTTGTCGTATCGCGACATTGCTGCTCGCGTTGGTCGAGATCCAATGGCTGTTAGCAGAATATGAAATCGGTGGGTTCAAGAGGGTAATACGGAACGCCGTGCTGGATCCCAACGGCCTCGTATCACTAGCAGTCGAGATGACAGGCATTTTATCCGCATGGCTCTAACGGATCGTGCAGCCACGTCTCGATCCCTGAGTCAACAGATGGGGACATTTGCAAGACAACAACCATCTGCAAGAACAGTTCGACGACGTTTGCAGCAGCATGGACTTTCAGCTCAGAGACCATGGCTGCGGTTCCCCTTGACGCTGCATCACAGGCAGGGGCGCCTGCGATGGTGTCCTCAACGACGAACCTGGGTGCACGAATGGCAAATCGTCATTCTTTCAGATGAATCCAGGTTCTGTTTACAGCACCATTACGGTCGCATCCGTGTATGGCGACATCGCGGTGAACGCACATTGGAAGCGTGTATTCGTTATCGCCATACTGGCGTATCACCCGGCGTGACGGTATGGGATACCATTGGTTACACGTCACGGGCACCTCTTGTTCGCATTGACGGCACTTTGAACAGTGGAAGTTACATTTTAGATATGTTACGACCAGTGGCTGTACCCTTCATTCGACCCCTGCGAAACCCTACATTTCAGTGGGATAATGCATGTTGCATGTTGCATGTTGCATGTTGCAAGTCCTGTACGGGCCGTTCTGGATACAGAAAATGTTCAACTGCTGCCCTGGGAAGCACATTCTCCAGATCTCTCACCAACGGAAAACGTCTGGTCAATGGTGGCCGAGCAACTGGCTCGTCACAATACGCTAGTCACTACTCTTGATGAACTGTGGTACCGTGTTGAAGCTACGTGGGCAGCTATACCTGTACACGTCATCCAAGCTCTATTTGACTCAATGCCCAGGCGTATCAACGCCGTTATTACGGCCAGAGGTGGTTGTTCTGGGTACTGATTTCTCAGGATCTATGCACAAAATTGCGCGAAAACGTAATCACATGTCAGTTCTAGTATAATATATTTGTCCAATGTATACCCGTTTATCATCCGCATTTCTTCTTGGTGTAGTTGCGTTACACACTGTCACGTTAAATGCTACAATTCAGAGTCCTCTAGTGGCTGAGTGCCAGAAATGTAGTGTAGTTACGTTACACACTGCCCCGTTACATGTACAATTCGGAGTCCTCTAGTGGCAGAGGGCCAGAAATGTGTAGACATGAACAAGATGTACAATGCCTCCAGAATGAGATATTCACTCTGCAGCGGAGTGTGCGCTGATATGAAACTTCCTGGCAGATTAAAACTGTGTGTCGGACCGAGACTCGATCTCGAACTTGGAAGGTAGGAGACGAAGTACTGGCAGAAGTAAGGTTGTGAGGACGGGGCGTGAGTCTTGCTTGGGTAGCTCAGTCGGTAGAGCACTTGCCCGCGAAAAGCAAAGATCCCGAGTTCGAGTCTCGGTCCGGCACACAGTTTTGATCTGCCAGGAAGTTTCAAGATGTAGAATGATAATAACGTTTGTGTTATTAAAAAATTAAAATTTAATAATTATCTGACCCGTTACTTTTCGGCACACCCTCGTACATAAGCCTACAAGGAAGTATGGTAGATATCACAGATTACGAAAATGAAAATTGTTTCATGATTGTGGGACCGCACGTTAGCTGCATATTTCAATATTCGTGCCCTTGCGCATCCGACCTCATATTGACGTTGATGATGGGCTGAACAGCGAATGGATTGAAACTTAATCATTTAATACCAGGTATTTGATGAACATCTCCACAAAGTCTGATAAATATCTGACTGACGTTTCGTAGCGCAACACTTTCCATTTTCGCAAGTGAAGTTTTTTGTAATTAAGTCAGAGATCTTCACGGCGTAAGTAATAGTTATTTGCCAAGTTTTGTGGGTTTTGGACTCGAATATAGATTTTGACAGACACGTTCCGCTGCTTGCAAAGCGTCGCACACTTAGTGAAGTGTGCCGTGGCTCCGCTAGATTCGCAGGGTAGCGTGCAGCGGCGAGTAGCGGTTTCGGCGCCTCCTTATCTGTCGCCGGGCCGCCGCCGCCCACGGTCCCATTCCGATAAGATAGCTGTCACGCTGCACGCGCTGCCGCCGTGCGCAGACTGCGGATGTCGCAACGGGAACCGCCTGCGTCTGCACGATCACGCGGCGGTGTGGCCGCCGTGGGGTTGGTTCATCACTGCACTGACATTCTTTAATAACTAGTGCTTGGGTGAGTGTGAGCGACTGGCGACGAGGATTACAGTTTGAGTCTAGAACGGGTCACGGCCGCACTGCCATGGTACTCTACTTACTGTCGGTTGTAACTTTACAGAAAACTAAGCTCTTCATGAATTTCGAGTGTATGCTTTCTTGCACGAACACAATTTGCTGTTCCCCAGAGATGTTTCACGACACTTGTGGCATCTTCAGTACGTTCTGCGAGATATCAGGATGATCCAAAAGGTGGACACAATTTCAGTTGCCTATATACCGAGGTGACGTCATAGGATAGCGATATGCGCAGATACAGATGGCGGTAGTATCGCGTACACAATGCGTAAAAGGGCATGCACTCAGCCCTTGCGAGGATAATTATGGAGCTATTGTGCTGAGTAGCAGCAGCTCCAGTCACGAAAGCTGACAGCGGCTGGGAGAGTGCTGTGCTGATCACGTATCCCTTTATGTCCACATCCAGCGACTCCACTTTCTGTGTAAGACGCGGCGGTCGGTCGTCACAGTTGGGCTTTCTGAAGCCTGATCGGACAGAGTTTAGTTTACTTTAGTTACTGACGAACAAGTTACGGACGAAACACATACCAGTCACTTTCGAATGGCGACAGGTCATGAGAAAGTCATACGAAAATGGTAAAGGTACCCATTGTTTTTTTTAGTGAAACCTTTCAAGTTTCTCAAAACACTTGACTGGTCGTCGCGTTACTGATACATGGATTAAGCAGTTGCTTGAAGGAAGAGTTACGAAATGGCTTTGAGCGCTATGGGACTTAACATCTGAGGTCGTCAGTCCCCTAGAACTTAGAACTACTTAAACCTAACTAACCTAAGGGAATCACACACATCCATGCCCCAGGCAGGATTCGAACCTGCGTCCGTAGCAGTCACGCGGTACCGAACTGAAGCGACAGGAACCGCTCGGCCACCGGGGCTTCGACAACTTGGTTGTTAATTTGTCTACAACAGGGAAAAGTTGCAGAAGCTTCGACAACTTGGTTGTTAATTTGTCCACAACAGGGAAGAGTTACGTTGCAAGCATATTCAGTAGTGACATGTCAAATCATTATACTTATCTCTTGTCCGATGTGCTGCTCAGAAATGTCATTGTTTGAGAAGGTGAAGTGGGACCCTTAGTAAAACAGTACTTTTGGCACTCAGCCCGCAAGATTCGGCATCCATGTGCCAACTGCAGTCTGCGGCATGTTTGTAAAAATGGAAATTTGTGGTAAGTTCTATGGGATCAAACTGCTGAGGTCATCGGTCCCTTGGCTTACACACTATTTAATCTAACTTAAACTATCTTACACTAAGGATAGCATACATGCCGCCGGCTGGAGTGACCGATCGGTTCCAGGCGCTTCAGTCAAGAACCGCGCGACCGCTACGGTCGCACGTTCGAATCCTGCCTCGGGCATGGATGTGTGTGATGTCCTTAGGTTAGTTAGGTTTAAATAGTTCTAAGTTCTAGGGTACTGATGACCTCAGAAGTTAAGTCCCATAGTTCTCAGACCCATTTGAACCATTCTTGAGCATACATGCCCATTCCCAAGGGAGGACTCGAACCTCCGTCGAGGAAAGCCGCGCGAACCGTGGCATGGCGCCCCAGACCGCACGACTATCCTGCACGGCGGCGTGTTTGTTTACCAGACTTTGGAAGGCGACGCAGTGGAATATATGCCTCCTACTAAACGCTCAGCAGTCAGTGCCAAACCATCGACGCAGACGGATACACGTTGGTTAAGGATCTCCAAATCTCTAAGTTCTGCTACGACGCAGACAGATATAAACAGGTTATAGGTCTTCAAAGCTACAAGCTCTGTTTCGTCCACGAGATAGTGCTCAAATGCTCATGTACAACCATTTTTATCCACCCATCCCAGGCACGCTGCAGTGCCGTAGTAGAACGCTCTTTGGAATACACGCAAAGACAAACCTGCTTTTTGACTCTTACGTGTCCACTGATATGCTGATGTAACGCCCTTTCACATAAAAGAAGCATTTCATTTAGAGGTTCCTGACTCATTTAGCTCTGCAGTTATATTTGCTTTTTTTACGATGCACTCTTCTTTAGACGTTTCGAACTTGAATTCGTTCGTGCCACTCTTCATAGTTGTTGCAAGCATCACAGACGTGTAACTGATTTGGAGCCAATATGCGAAATCATGTTAATAATGCTTTCTGTTTTTCTCTGATAAATTTGCGGTCAGGTGGTGAAACTGATAAAAGACATTGAGGTGGGTAACGTAATCCATTACCGTAACGTTGATATAAGTTTCAAGAGGTACTGATTGATTTATTTACTCCGGAAAATAAAACTACAGCGGTCTTAGCCCAACGTTTCCCGCACTGAAACTGATTTTATTGTGCGGTTTCTCTCCCTGTAATTCTAGAAAAGTGAGACAGTACAAACAAAAAGTTGTGCGAGACCTTTTGCAAGTTTTATTACAAAAAGTAAAGAACAATATTTAACTTTGAGAAACAAATAGATGTGTCGCAAGCAAAGGCTGACATCCGAAATAAATAACGTTCTTCAGCATATACAGTTCCTAAGTCGCTGCTATACAAGTGCCTAATGTTGATACTGCTGTAGAACTGCGCCGCGGCCAGTCTGGAGCGGCTCTTATATTCTCTTCGCACAGAGGGCGCTGCTGCCGCATTGTCGTCCCCCGTAACATAACATAATTTTTATTTATCTATTTCTTTATTTTTTGCCGATCATATGTGAGAGGCCCAGGTCTTGGGCGGCATTGGTACTTGATTTGGACCGCACGCAGGCCGCGGGTTGGACGCCCCTGTTCTATACCCATCGTGTGTGAATGTTGTTTAAATTTCCCATGACCAGTCATCAACCTTGCCACGAGTTTGATGTGTCGTATGTTAAATGAATGTAAATGTCGTGTGACTAGGGCGTCCCATCGGGTAGACCGTTCGCCACGTGCAAGTCTTTCGATTTGACGTCATGATTAGGACAACACAACAGCCAGTACCTGAGCGGAGAAAAATCTCCGACCCTGCCGGGAATCGAAGCCGGGCCATTACGGTTGACATTTTGTCGCCCTGACCACTCAGCTACCGGGGCGGACAAGTCATATGTTACATTGCAAGCTTACGTAACTTATTCAATCATGGCTTCGGCATCATTAGCTCGTCACGTTTCTGTTTCTGGATCTTAGTACAATATTTTGCCTCCTGATCCAAATACGTAGTTTTGTTCTTATCACCACCTTAGCTATGGTTAGCACAGGCTGCTGTCCCACAAATGGAGTCGTTCTGGACAGGCCATCAGCTTGTTCATTCCCACTAATTCTTAAATCAGCAGGAACCCTCCGCGGGTTTACCCTGTTGCTTTCCCCTAAACTCAGAAGAGCTGGATCGCATTCTGTCCGATTCGTGTTCCCGAGTTTTTGTTACACGCAACCGAAAACGTGAGTGATGCAGCTTTAAAGAAATGTAATGAACCACAATGAAAAATGTTAGTAGGCCCTAAGGTGTTGACATTGCGGCAGCCAAATACTTAGTCTACAAAAAGCTGTAACGTGTCACCAGACTATATCTTACACCACCTCTCCGGGTGAAGAGCTTGTCAGCGGAGACATACGAAACACGCTTTATGAATGGAATATAGGCCCTGTCTTCCACCGGAATCTCTTTAGCTGCAGTGCTTGTTCCCGTAGTGCCATTAGGTAACAGGTAAAATATACGAGTACGGGAATGTACACCCGCTGAACTTCCGGTACTTTATGACAAATCTGGTCAAACACGACAAGTCTTAACACTGAAGCACCGACATAACATTATTATTAACTGAGGAAACGAAATTTCCAGTTTTTTCTAGAACAGTTTCCTCCATTAAATGCTCTTCCTCAGTGCTTTTAAAGGAGAGTGATACTTTATGTTAATGACGTCTTTAAATTAGCTGCAGCATGAATTTCGGTACCGAGTGTGTAACGCATGAGGTCAATGAGTTCATTGCATCAATGAAGTTGGGTTTTATAGAAGTAAAACGTGAAGTTAATAATTGGGAAATAAAGATTAAAGACGCACTAATGACTATGGAGAGAAGTTATACGCTGACCCGTAATCATCTTATAACTTTCTGCTCGGCAGACGTTTAAGTGAGGGATGGGGAATTCTCCACCTTACACCCTGTCCGTGGGGAAATTACGACTGCCTGTCTCAGTCCTGACTGTGTAAGGCAACCGAAGTCGCCCTTACTTAAAGGAGTTCCAAACTGATTAATTAAGAGACTGGGGAGCCGGACAGGAGTTATAAAACACAAATAGGTTATAACAAAAATGCTTACAGCTATATTACAATCAAGATATTCCACATTTCCGAGCATAGCCATCACTAAGGTACAGCTACGGCCAAGAATTCACTCCAGACAACTGTAAGTAAAACACTAGCATTGAAAGGGAAAGAAGTAATGTTAATAAATTACTAAATAAGTAATGGTAACAGAGAAAAAGACAATGTGCTGTTAACCTAACAGCTATATTTAAACTCCACACAGCAACTGCTGTTAAGTTCGAGATAAACCAGAGAGTACAGAGAGATACCAGCTCGCTCACAGCACTCGTTAGATATCAGTAACGAACAGCAAAACTACAATGAGACTCTAGGCATCAAGTGCGTAGAGACGAGTGAGTTGACATTTGGCGTCTTCCGACTGTACCATTCAACTGCAGTCGCTGATGTTCGAAAACGAAGCATAGGAGTCAGACAGTTGCCTTTTGACATCGGAACAATCGCTTCTAAGTAAGCGTCCCAAGTCAAAAAAATGGGTTTCCTGCCAACTGGACAGGAAGGCAGTGGCCAACTTCCCTCCAGTGGGACACAGAAAACAAGAGAATGCCATCGTTCCTCAGAGTTTTCGCATCCTGCCTTGGCACCAGCCGACGCAAGTAGAGGAAGAAAAAATGGTTCAAATGGCTCTGAGCTCTATGGGACTCAACTGCTGTGGTCATCAGTCCCCTAGAACTTAGAACTACTTAAACCTAACTAACCTAAGGTCACCACACACACCCATGCCCGAGGCAGGATTCGAACCTGCGACCGTAGCACCAGCGCGGCTCCGGACTGGAGCGCCTAGAACCGCACGGCCACCGCGGCCGGCAGTAGAGGAAGATTTCTGTGTCGGGGAACCTCTTTGTAGACGTAGGTGACATTCAAATTTGCAATGAAACCTAACGGTTGTCGCCATTTTAGGGAGACATGGTCGTCGTTTCATAGATTCTGGGATACTGCTCTGCAGTATGTAAGGAATCTGTCTATGATTGTCTCTTAACTCTCTGAATTTTCTTTTAGGGGGAGATACGTGCGTGAAGTTATAGAGGGCTCAAAATTATAAATTCTAAAAGAATGGAATTATCCGAATGGGCCGGAAATCGGCATATGTGATGTATCTCTACAGACGAAAAGGATGAGTTATTGAAGAGAAAGAGCTTCACAAATTGAGCAAATCAATAACGCATTGGTACAGCCGTGGCCCTTATGCAAGCACTCATTCGGCTTGGCACTGATTGACAGGGTTTTTGGATGTCCTCCTGAGTCATATCGTGCCACATTGTGTCCAACTGACGCGTTACATTGTCAAAATCTCGAGCTAGTTGAAGGGCTCTACCCGTAATGCTCCAAACCTTCTCATCTGGGAGGAGATCTGCCAACGTTGTCAAGGTAGGATTTGGCAAGCACAATGACCAGCAGTAGAAACTTTCGTCTTGTGTGAGCGAGCATTATCTTGGCGAAGCCCAAGATGGCTTTCCACGAAGGGCAATAAAACAGTGCGTATTATATCATCGACGTACCATAGTGCTGTAAGGTAGTCGCGGAAGACGACCAATGGAGTCCTGCTGCGAAATTAAATGGCATCCAAGACAGTCGCTCCTTGCTGGCGGACTGCACAGAGAGCGACACTCACGTTTCATCCCACCGCTGTCGGGGGCCTCTCCAACGGTTACTGTTGACTGCTAGAACACTAATACACAACATGAACAGCAAAGGTCCAGACACACTTCCGTGAGGCACTGTTGAAGTTACTTCTATATTTGTCGAAGAGTTTCCATCCAAGGTAACATGCTGTGACGTCCCTACCAAAAATTCCTATATCCATCCACAAATTTCTTTGGGCACCCCATCTGATAGTACACTCATTAATAGGAGTTGGTGTGGTACTAGATCAAATGCTATTCGAATGTGAAGAAATACTTAATCTATCTGATTTCCTTGCCTCGTGGCTTTCAGGATGTCATGTGAGAAAAATGTGTGTTGAGTTTCGCATGACCGATATTTTCATTATCCATGTTGGTCTGAATGGTGGATGTCATTCCTTGGGCGGTACCTTATCACTTTCGAGCTCAAAATAAGTTCCAAGATTCTGTAACAGTTGGTTGTCAAAATGTCTGGGACGATAGTTTAGCGCATTACCCCCGTCAGCCTTCTTTGTAGGTGGGTACGCTTTCTTACAGCTGTCTGTGACAGCTTTATGTTCCATTGATCAGTACCGTCTATTCGACCTCTCACAGAAGCAGAAGAAAAGATACAGTGCGGATTTTGTGATGACGTGGTCGACAGGAATCATTATGAAAAGTGTTCGAATGACTCGAAGCACTATGGGATTTAACATCTGAGATCCCCTAGACTTAAAACTATTTAAACCTAACTATCCTAAGGAGATCACACACATCCATGCCTAAAGCAGGATTCGAACGCGTGACCGTAGCAGCAGCGCGTTTCCGGACTGTAGCGCCTAGAACCGCTGGGCACAGCTATGACAAGTGTACCTGCCCCCTCACTTTGTCATTCAGTCTGACATCAGTTTTAATCATCCGATTCCGACCAAAATTTTCAATAGGTTTTCCGTGGCTTGCGCCAAATCACGGAACTGATATCCCTCTCCAATACACAGTAACCCAACATCTGACAAAAAAGTGAAGTATCCAGAGAAGGAAATGATAGGCAACTGCACTGTCTAAGAGGTATGTGTTATTATTGCAGTGATTCAAAGTCGAGTCAAATTGGCAAAGAATTTGGCAGTATGAGAACATTTACCAGTTTGACGCTGCACCCACTCTGGCCTGGAAACATGCACTGATTCGGTTAAGTGGATTGTCCATAGTGTGGAAGAGTAACAGTCTTTCCTGTTTAAATCAATTGTTGCGAATGCTAACGAAGTAATACGACGGACAGATATTTCGATAACGACCCTAGCAAAGAAAAAAAGGATAAGAGATATGTAAATAGGAACACTGAATGTGCAGAGCCTATACCAAGCCGGAATCCTACGTCAGCTGCTAACGCAAGTGAACAACTACGGTATAAAATTGTCGGGTCTCAAAGAGATGGGCGGAAGGAATTTAAGAAGACATGAAAAAGTTTGGTGTCAGAGAGTGGAGATGGAAAGCCTTGGCACCGGATAGAATGGCAGGATATTGTGATGCAGGCCAAGGGCCTTTAAGGGCTGTAGAGGAGAGGAGTAAGTTAGTAAGTTGGGGTGTATCCTCTCCTGAGCCAAGCTGGCCCACAACTGATTCCTGACATCCTGGATGTGCTGGTGCTGCGGCGAAGTTGACGCCCGAGCTGGTCCCACACTTGTTATACCTGGGAATCCTGCTGGCCACATGAGTACCTCACAACTAAGTCGGCAGCTCATAGAGACACGTGCGATGTGTGGACGAGCTTTGAGCTGTTTAGAAATGGCACCACTATAATCAGTACTAGCCATGATCTGAAGTTACACCCGATGGCTCCCCATATCGTGACGCCAGGAGTAACACCGTTGTGCCTGCCAGTATAAATTATAAGAATGGGATCTATCTCCTGGTAGCCGTCTGCTGTCGATGGTCATCTAGAGTAGTGCAGAAACACGGTTCATCGCTGAACACAATACGTCATTCATCAGAAGTCCGTGCTTCCTGGTCACGGCACCGCTCCGTACGCAGTCGATTGTGTCGTACTGTCAACAGCAGACTACGCATGGGACGATAATCCCCTATCCTGGCTGCAGCTAATAGTTATAATCTGGTGCAGGATGACACATAATATTACGGCGAGCCCATTACTTGCTCTCGTAGGGCACTCGCGGACTTCAAAGGGTCACAATGTGCTTGGTGCACGACGATCGTCTTTTGTGATGGTCAGACGTTGTCGACAAGAACCTTGATGACGAGTATGCCAGCCGTCACGTTCCCATGTAGGCTGACATCGGGCCACTGTCACATCCAAATGCCCCATAAGACCGGATACTGCACAGTTGAAGCATCCAGCCAAATTAAGATTTACAGTGATGTCCCTTACAAATCTGTAAGGTGCTGACAATGCTATGTCAGACGAATACGTGGCATCTCCACGTTCTTCACATTGATAACATATTATGCTCTTCACAGCCCTTACATATCCTACCAGGCATGGTAACAAAAGTAAATATCAACAACACTCAGCAGTACTAATATACTGTAATGCCCATTCTTGTTGTCACACAGAATTGAAGCTCTAACCATTTACATACTTGCTGTTCGTGTGTACGTGTACGCAGTTACATTGACAACCAGCCACATCTTCTGGACGATTTACTTTTTT
The DNA here is from genome assembly GCF_023897955.1 of Schistocerca gregaria. Lineage (NCBI taxonomy): Eukaryota > Metazoa > Arthropoda > Insecta > Orthoptera > Acrididae > Schistocerca > Schistocerca gregaria. The sequence continues at coordinate 886,574,980 of NC_064920.1, read as the reverse complement.
ATCATGCACCGTATCTGCAGCAATCCTGCTTCGCTGGCATCTAACAGAAAAGATGGGAGCAATACAACGGTCCGGCCGTTGTGGCCGAGCGGTTCTAGGCGCTTCAGTCTGGAACCGCGCGACCGCTACGGTCGCACGTTCGAATCCTGCCTCGGGCATGGATGTGTGTGATGTCCTTAGGTTAGGTAGGTTTAAGTAGTTCTAAGTTCTAGGGGGCTGATGACCTCAAATGTACGTGTGCGGAGTTACAGTCCCATAGTGTTCAGAGCCATTTGAACCAATACAACGGACTGCGATCACAGACAGCGCTCCTTGTCCATTAGGACAAAGAATGAAATGTTCATAAAGTCGGTAAATAGGCGTAGACAGAGTAAGCTACGTATGGAGAAGTCGTGAGCCATTAGCGTATATAAGAGTGGGACACACTACATATCCTGGAAATTCGTACTTAAACTGTGGCTTCGATATTTACAATGCCACAACGTAGGTGCCCGCTCTCGTAAGTTGACACTACGAGAGAAAACTAACTACGCTGACCACAGCGCCCTCTGACCTACGCTGTGGAGCTCAGCGAGTGCCGTCTTGATTTTGGCCCCATTTCATGAAGAGCAGACAGCCTGGAAATATCATTCTACTACCGAGTGGGCTAGCTTGCTATTGAGACTTTGAATTAGTTAAGTTGAGTTAAAGTTTGAACTAAAATGAGTATTTGTTAGTTTCGAGATTATACAGAACAGTCATCCTAACTTGACAGGATTAGACGTGGACTACGGCTTCACACCTACGTGCTCATCCTATCAAAGTTATGTATGCATTTGAAATTTACTTGTGTTTTTGACTCTATTAAAAGTGTTGAAGTTACATGCAGTACCGAAGTGCTTCGCCTCTTCTGCTCCTACTCGCTTCCTTCACTCTCGGCCTATACTACAGAAGCTGTTCACAGGAGCATACCCACACACCGCGTATCCAGGCGGAATACAAGATCGACGTGATCCTGTGTTTTTTGTAAAACGGCATGGAACTAGGACTGCGGAATATACATCCACGATTGGGAGAGCTGTAAGATAACTTACCCGACGTCTTCAAACAGAATGAATACTCGCGTTAATAAGGTACAAGTAAGACTTCCTGGCAGATTAAAACTGTGTGCCGGACCGAGACTCGAACTCGGAACCTTTTCCGAGGTCGAGTCTCGGTCCGGCACACAGTTTTAACCTGCCAGGAAGTTTCGTATCAGCGCACACTCCGCTGCAGAGTGAAAATCTCATTCTGGAAGGTACAAGCAATTTTTTGAAAGCTGATGGGATGTGACCTGGATTTTAGGTTGAACCATTCTCAGGAAAAACACGTACCATTATAACAGACTGTATGGGCCTACTACGTAGCAGCAGTATGCAAGAAAGTTAACAGAAACACGGTTTGTGTGACTGATCTGGCCATTACCAGCTGCTACAGGATTATGAGCTGTCCACAAATTTCACTGTCAGGGCTATATTCTAACGAACTAGGCTACTTTGGGGGTATTTGTCCGGACACAAGGCTCTGCTTCTTGTGTATTGTTGTGGAATAACGGCTCAAATTGTCACGAAAGGAGTTCCATGGGAACTTGATTCATATATTACTATTAGGATAAGTAAGCTAAGGCCAGGTGAGATAAGTTGTCCCACCTCATCATGTTGCGTATTGTCTTGGGTCTGTGTCGGCTGTCCTGCTGAATAGGCAGTGAAAAATTGGAGTAGGCGCAGATTTAACTCAGGAAACGAGGGGGAAGATATCAGAGTAAGTGTTTGTGCGATGGTAATATCCGAATCGTTGCGTGCAGGATTCTGAGATCAGTCCTCCAGTTGTGCGTTTTATTATCGTTGCCCTGAAAATTATACTTCAGAAATCAATGGTATCTCAAGTTCATATGCAACGGACTATTCGTCGTGATCAGACAGTCCATTTGATTGGGTACTGCGATACTGCTAGGTAGATTAACGAAGGTTTAAACCCATTTTTCGGAGACCCATGACTACGTTGATACATCTGCACTCTCGTCTATGACTATGTCTACACTGGTGTACAAAACGTAAGGACGAATGTAGTTTTCGCTTGACGTATCAGTGTTAAGTGATGATACTTGGACCACACTGCAGTGTAGTACAGAAGGCAGTTGGAAGGAACTCGCAATGAGGCAAACAGAAATCTCGCTTTTATTCGAATACAATAATTACACTGACGTCGTTTCGATTTGTGATGGTTCCCTTGATATTATAAAACGCTAACATGTGTCTTCCGAGGGTGTGTGATCACCACGTACAGCAGTGCACGCTCTGCAATGTGCTCCCATGCAGGGCACAAGGTTTAAAGGAGTTCTCGTGTTACGGCATTACATTCCTCCACCAGAGAGGTTTACAGCTGCTGGATGGCAAAAAAATGTTCAAATGTGTGTGCAATCTTATGGGACTTAACTGCTAAGGTCATCAGTCTCTAAGCTTACCCACTACGTAACCTAAATTATCCTAAGGACAGACACACACACCCATGCCCGAGGGAGGACTCGAACCTCCGCCGGGATCAGCCGCACAGTCCATCACTGTAGCGCCTGAGACCGCTCGGCTAATCCCGCGCGTCTTCTGGATGTCCATTGGTGGATGTGGACGTGCTGTGTAGTCCGTCCCCCAAGCGCTTCCCACACATGCTCGATAGAATATAAGTGGGGGCAATGGGTTGGCCACTCTATTCGCCGAATATACTCTAGTTCCAGAAGCTCGTCCATCTGCGCTGTTGGATACGGTCTCTGATTGTAATCCGCCAAAATGAACCCACGTCTGGAAAGACATACATGGGGAAGGAGCGCAGTGTTGCAATCGCGTTGTCCAGTGAGGGAACTGTGATCAAAGATTTGGAGGTCAACACGCCCAAGCGACAATATGGCTCCCCACACCATAACATGTGACCACAAAAACGATCATGTAAGACATGACTTTCGACGTACCCTCATATGGCGAGAGGTGCAAACACATACTGGAGCAGAGATATTCAGGTGTTGTCGAAACTGTGGATTTAAATACTACACGCTCCAGTTCCTCCCACAGTCTTCATGTTCAAGGTTTTTTCCAATTTTTCTGGTGTCGAATGACAAATAGTTCACCACTGTACAAAAACCGTTGGCTATGACCGATTACCTCAGAGGCTAGAAATTACTTTACCCTTATGGACGCTCCTGAGCCCATGCTAAACTCTTGCACTTACAGATGTGGCTAAAGATGCGTCTGTGTCTCGTGGAATCTCGGAATCTGTAACATTTGTCTTGGACAGTAAGCTGAATGTTTGAGGCCACACGCCACATTATCTCATCTTCTGATACTCGAGGACGAGGGATCTTGTGGACAGTAGTTCAGGAAGTCACCTAAATCTTGAGTTTTTGATTTTCAACAGGGATTTGGGTTGGTCTGTTACGTCTCTAGAGACCAAATCACCCAATCCACGTTCTATCATGCGGTTCAACATTCACCCGTACCTTTTAGTTGCAAAATTTCCCTTCAGTGCTGTATCAATTTTCCTTACTTTCAATCCGTAAGCACGATATGATGACCATTTAAAATCGGTTACTTTCGTCTTCACTTGCTTGTAGGGCTATTCCAGAAAAGGAGTACTTGTGCTCCAGAACGAGAGTCAGCTCACTCGGTGTGAGATATCTCATCCTTTGTGGAGAGCTCTGGCTATCAAGGACCTCTGCAGCTTTGTTTCAACATCATTGCTGTGTAACGAAGAATAACAAACGGTGTTTTGATTCGTGGAAAGTAATGTTTCTCCATCTTATATTATAAATAGACGTTTTTGGACTGTTATACCATATTCATTGGATGTTTCCTTTTAGGGACCTGCTCCAGTTCAGCTCTCTTCCAAAAGTGTTATCAGAATTTCTCGCACATTCTTCGTGTAGAAGGTACGAGAAACATCTCTCCCAGTCTAGCCTCATAGAGGCTAATGAGTATTAACAGACTGATCATGTCACAGAGGAAAGGTGACTTATTAAGTCCAGAGAGGTTCAACTTGCGGTATTCACTGTCGATAAACAGTGCTAGTTCTTGCAGATGATAGTGTTTGTACATATTTGGCCACTACAGGCTGTTTTCTGCATCATGGTGTTGTCTTTTAATGTGACGTTATTTATACTCTTATAAGAAGAAATGACTTATGCTGCAGACAAGAGATCGATGCTTTGAAATAATGATGGGTACCCCAGGAATATTTTTTGATCTTGAGAATGTGAGCTGAGAGAAATATTTTTATGAAGGCGATAGCAGACCAACAGAGCAGCGGTTTAAATTCTATCTACGTACGCCTAAACGAACGCGCTGCCGTGTTACCGCATCCGGGACCGCAGCGTCGGATTGTGAGGGACAAGAACAGGTGCGGCGCGCCCAAACAAAGGAGGGGAAGGTCACTTGTAGGGTAGAGCGCCAGCCCTGCCGTGCCGAGCCGCCGTCAGGGTCAACGACCGAACGACCGGTCGCGCGCGCAGACCCGGCCGTGCCGAGCCGAGTCCATCGGCGTCGCGCGGAGCGGTGGGGGGAGCGTCGCAGCCAGGCCGCGGGGAGGTCGCTGGGCGGCATGGAGGGGGCAGAGGGGGGCGCGGCCCGCGCGCGCCGCCGCCGCGCGGTTGGTTTCCTTAAAGAGGTCAACCACTCAGAGCGCGCCGGGCCCGGCCAACCACTCGGGCGCAGCGCGCGGGCGCCGGCGGCCGACCAATCAGAGCGCGCGGCGCGCGAGCTGCCGCCCAGCGGCCGCCTGCCGGGCCTCTGGGAAGCTGCGGCGGCCGGGACGGGACGCGTATAAAAAACCTGATCAATGATCCGTGGCCGCAGTCCCCAATAAGGCTTCTCTCAATATTAATAGCGCAGAAACATATTCGATGCGGAGAGTGAAGTCCAATTCTACAGTACGCTATAGATTTGATCATCTGACGCCAAGTTGGTTCGAACGTTTATGATATGCATATATACATGTACATTCTGTGGATAGAATCCAAATACAGTCAGAAGTGATCAAGACAGCATCAAATAAGACTGTGTCGCTAATAGAAATCTATTTCCAAGGCGAAAATCGAGAACTAATCCATGGAAAGTTGCAAATTAAGATGGAAACAGGCTATGTCCTCCAGTAATGATACGTAGCATCAGGCCCTTATAGCATTAGCAGCTAAATTAACGACGAGCTGACTTTGGAATACTGAAGAGACTGCAGACAGTATGAGATGTACAAAGACACTAGGATTTAAGACTATGACGAACCTATTTCAAACACTATGCAGTTCATGGTATGTGGAGAGGGATTCCCATTTCACTGCAGCAGTTCCATGAAATTTTAGGGAGGTTTTAAAAAACCTTTATGTTGAACGGCGTATGCAGTAAAGAGATGACTTACAGGAACATAGTATCGAACTGCGAAATTTCTGTTCAGGCTCGAGATGCGCACCTGAAGACATTCGTGGTGGAAGTGGAAAGCTGTGGGCGGTTTACTTTGGAACTAGAGATTTAAAAGAAGGCAAAAATTCAGTGATTTGTACTGATGTAATTATCTGTTTAACGTACTGAGAGAATCGTAGCCCTATATACCAGCGCCACTGCGTCACAGAATACGATTATTGGGTTCTTTTTGTCTTCAAAAGAGGCAGGAATGGTGTCCTTAATGACGACTCACCTGTTACTATTCTGCTACCTCTGTAGCACTGTGACCACGAGAAGAGGGAATATACAGATTGTGGCGCTCACCGAGCATACTACAGTCATTTTTTCCATATTCTGCAAGAGAACGAAACAAGGAGTCGTTGGTTCGTATGAAGTAACCTCCGCCAGGCATTATTGATGCAGTGTATGGATATTGGAGTAGATCATTCTTACGAAATGTGAATGATCTGTAAGTAAGATAATAAGTAGGGGTTGTGGGATGGAAACTCGGCTAAAGACTCTTGAGATGTAAACTATTCCGAGAAAGACTACTAACGATGTTTCTAGGACAGGCTTTGAGTGGTGACTCGAGGAATGTACGACAACTCCTACGTATAGCACACTTAGGGATCGTGAGAATAAGAGTAGAATACTTACTGCATGCAGAGAGGCATTCTTCTCGCGTTACATACGTGGCTGGTACAACGGGACGTACGCTCTGCCAAGCACCTTACGGTGGTTTGCGTTGTACAGATGTAGATATAGAGAAATGACTCTCCATCTTGGTTTGGAAGGAGAGACAAAAGTCGGGTTTTCGAGAAGCAAGAGACTGAAATTCATACACTCCTCTGAGTTAGTAATGCCGAAGAAACTTACACCAGCATCTATTCCTGCAAGAATATAATACTGGTGTCCGCATGAATGACAAACCGTGTCCACACCGGCAGCGCTGCGCAACATCAAGGAAAGACGTTTGGCACGGCGCAACGGACGTGGACAAACCACTCCACTCTGCTCCGCGTTGCGCGACAGCGAAAAAGATCCGTCTCGTGTTGTTGCATCAAAGGAAATGGTTAGTCCGACTTGCGGCTCTGTTTGGATGGTGTTTCTCTTTCTCCATTATTACTGACGGGAGCGCGTGCACATTGGAACACTGTTGCGCACCTACGAACAATCTGCTCCATTCTGCGAATTTCGACGCTGCTCTGCGCCGTTCTGCGACGCTCTGCCTCGCTCATTGAAAGAGAATTGGTGAGGAAATTTTTTTCTCGATGGGCTGAGGTACACGGTGTGATACAAGAAGTTTTAATGAAGTTTACCAAAGCGCATACTTACTCGCACTGAAAATCCAACTAGTATTGGTATACAAGTCGGACTTGACATACTGTTGTGTACTCCGAGCAAAACTCCAGATACTGGGAGGGTGCTAATACAAGGCATCACCAACTCTATCCCGGTCCAGAGATGACTACTGCTCTGCCGTTAGTTCACCTAAAACGATGTTCCAATGGCAGAAAATAAAAAAAACTACACACGGAAAAAGGGAAGAATCCGACGTCAGGATCTGAACAACTACCCTACTGGTGAGTACTGCAGTTGTTTTCTCTCTCATAGGATTATTGAAAACTACACTGCTCTCGCAGACTTGCCCATCTTGTTCCTTAGAACAGTCCGCCTCCGTAGCGTAGCGGTAGTGTTACCACCTACCACGCAGGGGGCCCGGGTTCGATTCCCTGCAAGGGACTGTTCGTTGTGTGTCCTTCATCTTCATTGACTCGCAAGTCGCCATTGTGGTGTCACCTAAAAAGGGCTTGCAATACGGCGGCCGAACTACCCCGAATGGGGTCCCGGCCAACAATGCCATACGATAATTTCCATTCTTCCTACGAACACGCTTACGTTAGTATACAGTAATAACGTTGTAAATAGCCACGTCTCTAACGGTAATCGCGGTCAGAGTTTCCTTATTTATCTGTATGGGGTAGGCACGTTTTCCGCTCCACGCTGATGAGTCGACACATTACGAACATTGCCCTCCACGAGACTAAATATTTTCTGGTGGCCTTACAGGCACGTCACACGGTAAGGAAAGTATGGAAGCGGAGCAGGGATGAATGAGAAATCATTCTAGCGAAGATATGAGTCTCAATTGGGGAAATCCACTGACAGAAGTAAATCTGACAAAGGGCAGATTGTTGTAGCCCAGTGCTTGGGAGAAGGAACCTGTAACGCGGAAAGCTGGTCGTCTGTTCGCGTGTGATTGTCGTAAAAATCTGTGGAAAGTGATTGAAGGGTGTGAAACCACGAGTCAGTGATACCGTATTGGATGTCCACGCCACGCCTCACCACACTACACGCGCTCAAGCACCAAGTAAATAACTTTGCATTTGGTGGAAATTGATGTCATAGTTCATCCCTATGGGGTTAGCACGGCTTCCAATCCACAGTGATGAACAGCGTTTATTCCTACAGGGTTGACACGACTTCCAATCCACATTGACGAACAGCGTAAAGCTGGGTTGGCGGTGATGGGTGGCAGATCTAACAGCAGAATATAATGCATGTGCATGTGCGAGACTTTCAGAATACATTGTTGAACATGGCCTCAGTAGTGGACGACCACTACGCGTTGCCATGTTCACCTAACGGCCGGCCGGTGTGGCCGTGCGGCTCTAGGCGCGTCAGTCTGGCACCGCGTGACCGCTACGGTTGCAGGTTCGAATCCTGCCTGGGGCATGGATGTGTGTGATGTGCTTAGGTTAGTTAGGTTTACGTAGTTCTAAGTTCTAGGGGACTGACGATCTCAGATGTCGAGTCCCATAGTGCTCAGAGCCATTTGAACCATTTTTTTTTCACCTAACGCCAATAACAATTACGACTGCCTTGGGCACAGGACCACCAAGAGTAGATTGTGGATCAATGGAAACATGTTCTCTGGTCAGACAAACCAGGTTTCTTGTTACACCACGTCTATTGTCTAGCCTGGATAGGTCGTTGTCTAGGTGATGGACTGCTGGAAACATGCACTGCGCCACGGGCGCTGGCTGGTGGCGTGCGATATTATGCAATGGGCGCCTTCATCTGTGCTTCAATGAGACCTGTGGTAAAAATCAAACGCATCATGACACCTGTGGAATCCATGATTATCAATGCGTAGGCCTACCACGTGCATCCCGTAGGGTTGACAGCTATGGCATGTTCCAACAGGGTAATTGTGTATGCCGCAATCGTGCTACTGCGGTTTGAGGGGTGTCATACTGAGCTCAAGTTGATATCTTGGCCACCGTATTCGGCTGCTCTAAATTCCATCCAAAACATCAAGGCAACCCACTGGACAAAATACTTCTCACCCCCTAAAAGAGAGTAATGGTCGCTTAAGGGCGCTACAGATTCTCTAGAACCCCCCAAGGCCGACACCAGTCTGTGGTAGCGAATACTATGGTCACTGCGGTGGCGTTAAGCTGAAGAAAGGACCTATTTTGTGTGCATGTGCCCATGACCTCACCATGAATGAAATTAACCTATTTTTTTATGTATGAACGCAGACTACATTTCTGCAAGGAACGACCTACCAACTGTAGCTATGTAACATGGTGTACGAGCAGCGTTCGTAGTAAGATTCTAACCGATGGCGATCAGAGACGAGTCTCACGCCTTGTTATTGACAGTCGGTTTCAAAACCGAAAGCAGTGTCTGTTGCCGGTAAATTCCACACAAACTCAACCAGTTTCCGAGCGAACGTTCTAAAGGGAACCTCATGTAGCAGACGTTTGTAGTCGGGTACATCGCGAAAGATTATTACTCACAGTGGCGTATAGAGCTGCACCTCTTCAATAGGACTAAAAATATGAAAATTAGCCGTAGCTGTGTGGAGACGCATAGTGTGGTCCGACGAATTCAGATTTATCCACTTTTAAAACATTAGGCGTCGAGTGCGCTGATAAACCAATGAGGCGTTCAACCAGCAGTGTGTGGAGGGTGTAGATTAGGCCAGAGTCGGTTATGTGATGCTACGGGGTGTCTTTCGTACCATGACTTGAACCCACTCGTTCAGGTTGCCTTAAAAATGAACCAGGGCGTTTATTCCTACATTTTCGGAGGATACTGGAATTTCCCGATTGCCTAGCGTGGGAGGATCTGGGTGTATGTCAAATGGTCATATCGGCGCTTTGGAAGATGTGCTACACTATACCTGCAATGTAAAACAGGGCAGCAAGTGCCACCTGTAAGTGTAGTATGACTACTAGTTGCTTGGTAACTTGTTTCACAGGAGATTTGCACATCACCCGACCACGACAGATGCTTGTCAACAGCACTTGCGCTGCCTTATTGCGACTGGGCATGCGGTGTGTATTTTTCTTAATGAAGACGAGATTACTGATTTAACTTCATGTTTAGTTAGTGTGGTGCCGATCCATTTGATTGCGTACATTTCTCACTCGATCGAATGACAGAGGACTGCTTCTTGTGTGAGAAAACCTCCAAGTCGCATAGAAGCACGACGACAGAACGGCACATTGAGGTACCGAAGACGTATAGACCATTGTCCATCACATCTTCCTTCTCAGCAGTATCATGTTGTGCTGTAGAGCTACTTTGTATGAGGTCCAATCACGATAATGTGACCACCACCTACTTTCGACGATACCGTGCTGTAACCACTCGCAGATGGAGATAGTTGCGGTAGCAGTGGAGGGTATACTAAGCGTGTCGAGGGAGGGTGGAAGAATTTCCGAAAAGGCTAAGTGTGTAAACTGATCGCTTGCCGCTTTGGTTAAAGTATACCGTGTATGTCAAAATGGTACTATCCAAAACCGGCGTCACTGTGTTGCGCCATAGATGGAAGTGGTGAAGGACGACTGTGGAGATACATACGGGCGAAAATATGTATAGCTGTTGAGCAAGTAACGGCCAAGATGGACCAAGGGGCTACTAACAGTGTCTCCTCAAAGTCTGCTCACCGAACGTACAATATGTGGTCAAAAGCATCCGGACACCTGGCTGAAAATGACTTACAAGTTCGTGGCGCCCTCCATCGGTAATGTTCGAAGTCAATATGGTGTTGGCCCACCCTTAGCCTTGATGGCAGGTTCCACTCTCGCAGCCATACGTTCAATCAGGTGCCGGAAGTTTTCTTGGGGAGTGGCAGCCCATTCTTCACGAAGTGCTGCTGCACTAAAGAGAGGTATCGATGTTGGTCGGTGATGCCTGACACGAAGTCGGCTTTCCAAAACATCCCAAAGGTGTTCTATAGGATTCAGGTCAGTTCTCTGTGCAGGCCAGTCCACTACAGGGATGTTACTGTCGTATAACAACTCTGCCACAGGCCGTGCATTATGAACAGGTGCTCGATCGTCTTGAAAGATACAGTCGCCATCTCTGAATAGCTCTTCAACAGAGGGAAGCAAGAAGGTGCTTAAAACTTAAAACATCACTGCAGGCCTGTGCTGTGATAGTGCCATGCAAAACAACAAGGGGCGCAAGACCCCTCCATGAAAAACACGACCCCTTCATAACACCATCGCCTCCGAATTTTACTGCTGTCTCTACACACGCTGGCAGATTACATTCACCGGACATTCGCCATACCCACACCTTGCCATCGGATCGCCACATTGTGTACCGTGATCCGTCACTCCACACAACGTTTTTCCACTGTTCAAACGTTCAATTTTCACGCTACTTACACCAAGCAGAGCGTCGTTTGGCATTTGCCGGCGTGATGTGTGACTTATGAGCAGCCGCTCGACCATGAAATCCAAGTGTTCTCACCTCCCGCCTAACTGTCATAGTAAAAAAAAAAAAAAAAAAAAAAAGAATGTCGTATGACTAGGGCCCCCCGTAGGGTAGACCGTTCGCCGGGTGCAAGTCTTTCGATTTGACGCCTCTTCGGCGACTTGTGCGTCGATAGTGAGGAAATGATGATGATTCGGACAGCACAACACCCAGTCCCTGAGCAGAGAAAATCTCCAACTCGGTCGGGAATCGAACCCGGGACCTTAGGATTGACATTGTCGCGCTGACCACTGTTTTTTTTTTAATCTCATTTTGTTCGTTTTTCTTCGCTGTATTTGCTTGGGGCAGCTAACACGCTGAGCTACCGTGCCGGTAGCACTGAGCTACCAGGGAACACTGCCATAGTGCTTGCACTGGATCCTGATGCAGTTTGGAATTCCTGTTTGATGTTGTTGAAATTGGGAAGGACTGCTTAATAGCGTGTTGGTCCATCTTTTTGCCACACAATACAGTGTCGCAGTTCTGTGTTACATGTACTGGGGAAGCCCCTGACAAGCTGACATTGACTGAAACGTATTTTTCTTTTTTAACCAATAGACCATTCTTCGCCATTCGTGAGTGAAATATATTCAGATGCAAACATTTCCTGTTGTATCCGATAAGTGCAACAATATGAGAATGGAGAATAAAGAACACGAACGTGTTGTTGATGAATAACATCATCCAACAGCATTACCGTCCATATATTAAAGTCAACAGAACGGTACTGCATCGGCCCGCTTGAGATGTACTTATAAGCACTGAATAGGGACTGTACGTCTTCATCACACGATAGAGAAAGCTACCTTACAGAGAACACTTAATGTATGAAAGCATGTTAGGCACGACAGAATTTGTCGTACATGTCGGCTAAATCGGATCTTAAGTGGTTAAACCTTACATACGGCTGAAATTACGTATGATGTGGTCTGAAACACGCAAATGGTAGTAACCTTTTGTGCTCAGCGTACTGCTAGCGAGTTTACACGTTACTTCAATATTTCTTAATCATTCTGAGAGATGTTGGAAATTACGAACATCTAATAGCAATAGGTCAGAAAAGATGGATTTGAGGGATATGTCGATTTGGCTTCTTCAGTGCCTCTAATGATATCGATGTAGATAATACGTTAAACTTGTAATCTTCCCTACAAACAAAAAGCGATGTAACATGGTATTTAAATTGATTTCCAAGCGGTTCCGCACATAAACTGTAAGTGTTTCATATTGTAGGTAGTACGTCTAGCAATTCCAGCGAATTGCTAACGTTACTATTTCTTGATGTTGAACATCAAATGGAGTCATGGAGCTCAGTGTTATCATAAGAACTCTGAATCTTGCGAGAGCAGATCATTGGTATCCTCTTGTTTAGAACAGTGGAAGTATTCAGATGGTTATGTGCCGTTCGTGACTTCAGTCACTCTATTTTTCTAAGATCGCAGGTTGTAGTTTGACAGAAAAATGTGAAAGTCCTGTACCTAAAGGGCTTTAAGCAGCTCTAGACATTGTATAGTAGCTCTTTCAATTAGTGCAAATGATGTCTTGATGTACACTAGATGCATTACAAAACTCGTAGATTTGCAATCGAATATAAATGGTAGTGCAGTATACTTATTCGGAAGTGTGGCAGAAGATGTGCTGTGAATTAACTGTCAGACGTAGATATCATAGGTTTCCACACGATTTCCAAATCATTTCTGATGAATGTGGGTGCGGTTCCTTCAACAATATGCATTCTTACATACATCTCTGAAGCAACAGAGCCTTTTGAAATCCACAGGTATATTTATTGTCGAAGTTAATTCACTGACTGCAAGTTCCTTGACATCAGCTGTATAAGGTACAGAAGTACCACCCAGTAGTGACATATGAAAATCTGTGCCACACTGGGACTCGAACCCGGACTTTCCGTTTATCATGAGCACCCATCTTAACCACTTCGTCTGTTTGTGCACTCTCCCTGGACGGACCCAAACTTCCACATGTCACACTGTCTACATCCTTGTACCATACGCGAATAAATTCATCACCAAATGCTCTCAACATTACTTGGTTTCTCGTTACAGGGAGAATGAGAGAACGAGGAATCGAGACCATTGTTGTTATTATTGTCTGTGCGCCTACAATTGTAATACATACATGTTTCTGAAAGAACCGATAGTGCTAGCGATCCACAGCTGCACGAAATACTTTTGCAATATAATTGCTGACAGCAAATTCCCTGATATCAGCTGCATTAGGTATAGCTCTGCTACTCAACACTGATATATAAAAAGTTGTGTCACACCAGGAATCGAACCCGGATTTTCCTCTTCACAAGAGTAGTAACCTTAACCATTTCTCTATCCGTGCAGACTCCCTGTATTGACCCAAACTTCCGTATGCCACAGTGTCAACATCTTCATATCATAGTCCACTAAACTCATCACCTGACGCTCACAGCATTACTTGAAGTCATGCAACATCGACAATGAGACCGCCTCAGATGTAATACACGAATTGGGGTGGCTTCTTCTCAGAATATGAAAATACTTTGTTGGAGCCCACCTACATAGGGAGAAATGAGCTTTATAATAAAATAAGAGAAATCAAAGCTCGCATGGGATGATTTTATGTGTTCGTTTTCTCTCGCGCTATTCGAGAGTGGGACAATAGAGAAGCAGCTTAAGGGTGGTTCGATGAAGCCTCTGCCAGGTACTGAATTGTGAACTGCAGTGTAATTACGGAGATGTAGATGAGTCAGGGAGAAATCAATACCAGTGCCGTTATCATCATGTGCCTGCTTGTGTTTGTAATACTTCCATGGATCTCTGAAAGAACAGACGCTGTTAACAGTCCTCAACTGTTGGAAATAAATCTATTACGTATAGATCTATTACCCGAGACATCACCCATTGGTATTTTTTGTGATCTCTCAAAGCCCTTTGATTGTGTAAATCATGGAATTCTTTAAGATAAGCTAAATCATTATGGTTTGAGTGGGGCAGTGCACAAATGGTTTAATTCATACTTAACTGGAAGAATGCAGAAAGTTGAAATAAGTGGTTCGTGTAGTGTTAAAACAACAGCTGATTCCTCAAACTGGGGTGCTATCAAGCACGGGGTCCCACAGGGTTCGGTCTTAGGTCCTTTACTGTTCTTGATATACATTAATGACTTACCATTCCACATTGATGAAGATGCAAAGTTAGTTCTTTTTGCTGATGATACAAGTATAGTAATAACATCCAAAAACCAAGAACTAAGTGATGTAATTGTAAATGATGTTTTTTACAAAATTATTAAGTGGTTCTCAGCAAACGGACTCTCTTTAAATTTTGATAAAACACAGTATATACAGTTCCGTACAGTAAATGGCACAACTCCAGTAATAAATATAGAATTTGAACAGAAGTCTGTAGCTAAGGTAGAATTTTCAAAATTTTAAGGTGTGTCCATTGATGAGAGGTTAAACTGGAAGCAACACATTTATGGTCTGCTGAAACGTCTGAGTTCAGCTACGTATGCTATTAGGGTTATTGCAAATTTTGGTGATAAGAATCTCAGTAAATTAGCTTACTATGCCTACTTTCATTCACTGCTTTCGTATGGCATCATATTCTGGGGTAATTCATCGTTGAGTAGAAAAGTATTCATTGCACAAAAACGTGTAATCAGAATAATTGCTGGAGCCCACCCACGGTCATCCTGCAGACATCTATTTAAGGATCTAGGGATCCTCACAGTAGCCTCACAGTATATATATTCCCTTATGAAATTTGTTGATAATAATCCAACCCAATTCAAAAGTAATAGCAGTGTGCATACCTATAACACCAGGAGAAAGGATGATCTTCACTATGCAGGGTTAAATCTGACTTTGGCACAGAAAGGGGTAAATTATGCTACCACAAAAGTCTTTGGGCACCTACCAAACAGCATCAAAAGCCTGACAGATAGCCAACTAACATTTAAAAATAAATTAAAAGAATTTCTAGATGACAACTCCTTCTACTCATTGGCTGAATTTTTAGATATAAACTAAGTAAAAAAAAAAACTTAATCATTAGTGTCATGCAATATTTTGTGTAATGTAATTTCTTGTACAGACATCTTTTATTAGCCTGACACGTTCCACATCATTACGAAGTGTCGTATTCATGATCTATGGAACAAGTATTAATCTAATCTAATCTAATCTAATCTAGAGTGACATATGAAAATTTGTGCCAGACTGAGACTCAAACCCGAATTTCCCCCTTTTCGGGACTGGTCATTTTAACCATTTCGGCTATCCCTGCATGATCCCAAGACCAACCCAAACTTCCATATCTACATCTTTGGGCTGAAACCCTTTTGGTGACCAAAGTTGCTGATGGTCATGGCCGTGAAGGACCGCTTTTACGACTTGAAGTTGCACTCCACATGACTGCTTAAAATTATTGATAGATGAAACATGCTACCACAGTCATCCACAGGGTGTTTTTGTGTGGGGTAAGTGCTATATAATAGGTCATAGAGATGTGTGGTTGTTGTGGAAGAACATTCATTCCGTAGATTCAAAGAGTAAATCCCACGGCGAATTGAGTACGTTAGTAGCAGCAGGTTCGTGCTATAGATTCGAATAAGTTCCCAACAGGCCGTAGTACTGGTAGAAGATTCATTCCGTACATTCACGAGTATCTGTACCAAAATGACCACATACTTTTTATGATAGATCACAGTATTATTCTGGATCTAATACTGATATTCGCTGTGGGTAGGCCTTGGGATGATGTAAATTTGGTTCTGATGTGGACTACATGTTAAACACCAATGGAGTTGACGTCAAGGAATTTGTGTTTCGATTTAACGCCTACAAACAGTGAGTGATTTAATGTTCAGTCTATCATTGCATGTTTAAGTGATTTTTAAACTGTTCCTCATATAAATTTTAAGTGATTTTCATTGTATATAGGACATTTAACACTTCCATTGGTCTTCTGAATGGTGACAGTTGAGGAATCTGAAAGTGTGAGGGATATGAAAAAATTTTTCGTGGTCGTAATCAAACGGTGAGTCTGTGTAATTTCTATCTATGAGCTTCCATATTTCCTTATGATTTCTGAATCGTTTCTGATAAATGCCAGTGTGGTTCATTTATCAAGGGTACTTGTGCAGGAAGTCTGCCGGTCGAGATTATGAGTACTGGGAGATGAACATTGAAATGACTGCGTACGTGCGCTTGGGGAAGTTCAGCTGGTTTGTGGGATACCGAAATATGTTTAACTATGATGAACTCTTTCCAACTATCATCAATCTTTGAGTTAATCAACGTTATGTGGAGTTTGACTTTATGAAGGCTGCTCTGAACATTTTGAATGAAGTTCTGACTTTGAATATTTTATGTGAACTGGGGATATAGCAGGAAGGTAAACTACCCATACGCTGATCAGTGGAGACTGCGTAACACTTTATCCCACACATATACAAGTTTCAATGGAATTGTAATGAACTGTCCCATATTATAGTGAAGTGGCAGCAAATTACCACATGTTGCAGTTGACTTGTAACATAATGTCCCATGTTACAATGAAATTGTAACAAATTGCCTCATCTTACAGCGAAGTATTAACAAATTGCCCTGTTACAGCAAGAACTATAGCAAATTAAATGGTTTTTTCCAGTAAAAGTTGTAGCAAAATATCTAATTTTGTAGTGGAATTGTAACTAATTGCCCCTTTCTTTCAGTAAAATTGTTACAAATTATCCAACATATGCAGTAAAATTCACTGAAAACATGAGAACTATAGAGTTTCGTGAGTGCTTAAGGCAATTCCACAACGCCAGGTCGATACAAGTTCTGCGTCGCCCTCGTACTGATGGTGCTGATATGGGCCTGTTAACTGATGCACCGTCACAGGGTTCACAAGTGCTCATTCCTGTTACAAAAGACCTCTTATCTTCGACACAGCTGTATCCTATTGTGATTTTCCATGATGCTGCAGTGAAGGTAGGTGTTTGCTTAGTTTAAAGTTCAAGATGGTGGACATTTGATGTTGCAGACTAACATGGCGATCAAAGACATTACTGATGACTACAGAATCCTAGATGGCTATACAAGATGGATGACAAAACAGCTGTTTAAATTTCCGTGGAACTGCAGTTACCTACCACCACCATTCAATCTTAGTGTCCAGGCTTATAATACATTAATTAGACCCGCTAGGTGTGCTTTGTACATCATAGTGGACGTTGACCATCATCATGAAATGTCACCAGAATTTACCACTTTCAGACAGTAAACCAAGTTGCACAGTTAGATGTGTTAACCCTTTCCTCTCTCTCAATGTTCATTACTATTATTATTATTCACTATGCGTGTATAAGAATTTTTCATCTTCTTCCTTTGTTTCTCCCTCAGCAGAACAGCTCGCTGGCGCAGAAAATGCAGTTCCTGATACATCTGAGCGGCAACAGAAATCGAGTCAGTACATATACAAGCAGTATGTTGTAGGACCCCACACGTTAGCAACATGGAGGAAGTCAGCAACAGTAAGTGAACACTGCTCTCTGATGCAGGACACAGTACTGTTTCCAGACTTTGAGTTTCCTCTACATCCAACGCCTACATCCCTCACTAAGTCTCATCTCAGACAGTACAAAGTAGAAATGTTCAGTACTACTTATAAACTGACTGCCAATATATCAAAGCACTGTAACATCAGTTTGGTACCTGACATAAACTTCGAAGTTATAACAGAAACAGAGGATGACCATGGGCAGTTAAGTGATATGGAGTGGGATCAACTGTGCTGCAACCAGAAATACATTGCGGATTGCATAACAAAGAACGACAGTCAACTCCGTCAAGACATTTATAACTTCTGAAACAACAACACATCCATAGTCGACATGTCTGAAACAGACACGATGAAGATAACATCTTAAAGTCACAACACAATTCATACTGCAGTATGGATTGTCGTGGACAGACTGAATGTATAGAGCTAACACGTGTTAAACCACTCTTTGATGATGTTATCAAGTATGTGCTGGAACATAAAGTATGGATACTCGTCGACAGACTGAATTTATTGAGCTAACACGTGTTAAACCACTCTTTGATGGTGTTATCAAGTATGTGCTGGAACATAAAATTCAGTGAGGAGGAGGAGGTAGACGAGTGTATAAGTGGATGTATGTAGGCTATCCCTAAGTCTGCTAGTATTACTCCTACAACAAGAAATTTCATAGAAGCAAAGTTTATAGACCAGTTTGCGTGCAATAAAAGCTGAATTTAAAGTGAACAGAAAAAAGTTGTGTGCCCGACCGAGACTCGAACGCGGGACCTTTGCCTTTCGCGGGCAAGTGCTCTACCAGAAGTAAAGCTACTGACAGAAGTAAAGCTGTGAGTACCGGGCGTGGGTCGTGCTTCGGTAGCTCAGATGGTAGAGCACTTGCCCGCGAAAGGCAAAGGTCCCGAGTTCGAGTCTCGGTCGGGCACACAGTTTCAATCTGCCAGGAAGTTTCATATCAGCGCACACTCCACTGCAGAGTGAAAATCTCATTCTAGAAAAAAGTTATTAAGAAAATATTGCAGAGTGATGAATGGTGCTGATGTAGAAAAAAGGAATTGTAATTTTGTAATTTTTTAACGATTTGATTTATTTTCTACAGTGATCAAATGGCTCTCAGCACTGTGGGACTTAACATCTGAGGTCATCAGTCCCCTAGAAGTTAGAAATACTTAAACATAACTAACCTAAGGACATCACACACATCCAAGCCCGAGGCAGAATTCGATTTAATATTAGCTGCATCGCTTACTGTAATTAATAGGTATTTACTCCGACAAATAGTATTTACAAAAAAGTTTCTCGTGATATTTCCTCCCCATATGACTCACATGGCATTCATCCAGTATAGGTTACAAAATTTTACACTTGCCTTTGATCCATATATGGAAGCAACTGTGATCACAGTCCACATGTTCCCATGGACCAATACAGGCAGAATGATAGGTAAATTTTGTAAACTGACTCATTTTTTTTCCTACAAACTGCATGTAGACAAAGTGAAATGTGTATTTATGGTCTTAGACTAACTAAATTTCAGGTTTGGCCCTGCTGTTCCCAGCCACTTCTTCTCTAAGCTTTCACGGTGCTTATAAGTACGTTTCTAGTGGACGAAATGCACTACTGCTCTGTTTGTTTTACTTTAATATATAGACCTAAGGAATATTGGATGGTGTTAAGTCATCATCGTCACATTCATGTTGTGAGCGCTGCTCCTCACTTTGTGTGCAGATATCGGACTGAACGGTAAAGTTTTCATCTGAAAATATTTTACTCAAGAAACGCAGAGAATGTTCTACTAATTAAAAAAAAACACTTTTCAATCCATGTCAGTGTACCAGGAACCTCTTCAATCCATTTGACACGGAACTGCTATGCTGCATTGTGCGCAAAAAATGTGGATCAACACACTATTTAGTGGTCATTCCATTTTTCAACAAGTGTCATCGAGTTGATACTCACAACTATAGGTCTATATCCTCAACGTCAACTGACTATGGGGTTTTAAAACAGTCTTATTCTCGTGTAGTATAGCCTGTACGAAAAAGACTTATCAACTAGCATTCCATAAACAATGACTGTCTGAAATACAACTTGCTCTGTACGTCCACAGCCCCAGGTAGTAAGTGATACTGGAAGCTGCAAGTAGTGGCAAGGTCCAGTACAGTGACTACGGTGATGTCGGCTTGGGCGGCCTGTAATTGCCATGTAACAAAAGAGGATCCAGTGATGTTATAAAATCAGATATGCTTTAAGTTAGAAATCATGCAAAGAGCTAAGTGGGATTCATTGTCCGTAGCATACAATAGATGACGAACATCTGCCTGCATTCTGAACTGGCGTTACAGCGCCTGTCGGTACAGACTTGCATTGTGCAGAAGAAAGTGGCGCATGTCTGCTATGAGGTCTAACGGTGTGGGCGGTATTAGTATTAAAATGTAGCATCTAGAAGACTGTACGGTAACCTGTGAGGCACAGTTGCTCCTTAACTTATAGTGCGGGTTTTTATCTACGTTGTCCCTGCACCAAAACCTGTTCAGCCACACTACTGACGTAATATACTTGTTTACCTAGCATCTACGAAGTGCAAAATGTCGTGTTTGTGAGAGCAAGATGAGCGTCACTCAACTGGTTTCTTCTTAACCAGTGCATCTTCTCTGAGCGAAAATTTTTTCCCCCAGAAGTGTCGTAACGTACAATCTTGGAATATGATCTAGTACCTCAGGCATACTGTTCAGTAATCCTGTGCATTCGCTATTTTACCATTCTTACAAACAGTGCTCTTTTCCAGTCAATATTCACTAGACTGTTTGTTACGAATTATAAGCCAGGAAATGGGTAACATTGCACAGTAGTCACGTAAAATTCAATGAAATTCGGTCAGAACCTTGATTCTTATGAACAGTTCCCGTGAGTTTTACACTGCCGGTCAATAAAAGTATAACTTTATGAGTGCAATAAACATCATATCGTCAGGAAAGGTGTTACTTGCTAGGATAACAAATGATTAGCATTTCAACGTAGCTAAACAAAGTATATAAAAGATCGTGCTGCGAGTTTCCAATTAAGAAATCGTATCTGAATATTTCCAGAATGAGATTTTCACTGTGCAGCGGAGTGTGCGCTGATATGAAACTTCCTGGCAGATTAAAACTGTGTGCCCGACCGAGACTCGAACTCGGGACCTTTGCCTTTCGCGAGCAAGTTGGTAGAGCACTTGCCCGCGAAAGGCAAATCTATTGGCCATTGGTAACACGTCTCGGTCACCTCTTGTTCGCACTGACGGCACTTTGAACAGTGGACGTTACATTCCAAATGTATTACGACTCGTGGCTCTACCCTTCATTCGATCAATGCGAAACCCAACATTTCAGCAGGATAATGCACGACCGCATGTTGCAGGTCCTTTACGGGCCTTTCTGGATACGGAAAATGTTTGATTGCTGCTCTGGCCAGCACATTCTCCAGATCTCTCACTAATTGAAAACGTCTGGTCAGTGGTGGCCGAACAACTGGCTTGTCACAATACGTCAGTCACTATTCTCGAAGAACTGTGGTATCGTGTTGAAGCTGCATGGGCAGCTGTACCTGTCACTCCATCAAAGCTCTATTTGACTCAATGCCCAGGCGTATCAAGGCTGTTATCACGGCCAGAGGTGGCTGTTCTGAGTACTGATTTCTCAGGATCTATGCAGCCAAATTGCGTGAAAATGTAATAACATGTCAGTTCTAGTATAATATATTTGTCCAACGAATACCCGTTTATCATCTGCATTTCTTCTTGGTGTAGCAATTTTAATGTCCAATAGCTTATATTTCGTCGTGATGGGAAGGAGGATTGGCAGTATCAAACGACGATCCTGTTGCAACCTCTAAAACTACGTGAGCCCCTGAGTCCAGCGCTGGTCGCAGACTTGAGACGGCTGTGCAGTAAGGCTCAGATGCGAGAGGACGGCGCAGTAGGTGAGAGTACCGGCGACGCGAGGACTCCCCTTCCCCCGTGGGCGCGTCCACGTCCGCGTCCGCCGAGAGCCGAGCGGTCCGGGCAGAGTGGCGCATTGTGCGTGCCAGCCCAGGCGGCAGCCACACTGCGCCACATTCCCAGCCACGCACCGCGGCGCCGCGCGGCTTGCATTGTGCGTCTGAATGCGGCGCTGCTGTCTCCGCGAGGCGTCCCTCTCTTTTGTTCCGGCCGCCGCACCGCAGCAAGAGCACTCGCCCCGCATCGCCGAACATCAGCCGCTTTGTCGTTCGCGACGGAAGCCCGCATCCCGATTTGCTGATGCCGTGGATCCTCCTAAGCACTGTCTGGACTGCAGTTTGACTTTCGGATCAACGCAGCAATAACGCCCCGTCCTGCTCTGCCCACCGCATCAGCCCAGATGTCTTTTGTTCCGCTATACTAGTGAGTGTGGAGTCCTGAATCCCAACCTACTCAACCACCAGCACGGCCCCCTACCTTGGCACTAGAACGTCGGTTTCTCTTCGACCGTCTGGTATACGAGGTCGTATTTGGTTCACTGTCCTTGAAATGATATGACTGAAAGCGCTAACTGTCTCACCGTCTCACCTTGGTTAGTTAGTGCTGTGAATTCTTTACTAGTACTTAATTTTTTTCCACTGTAGGGGTCACTCCGTCGTCAGGCCACGAGTAGCCTACCGGTACGATCCGACCGCCGTGTCATCCTCAGTGAAGGATGCGGATAGGAAGGGCGTGGGGTCAGCACACCGCTCTCCCGGTCGTAATGATGGTATTCTTGACCAAAGCCGCTACTGTTCGTTCGAGTAGCTCCTCAATTGGCATCACGAGGCTGACTGCACCCCACTGTTGGCGTCAGCGAAAAATAATTTTCCGAAACATTCTACAGCGAGTCGAATAATGGACTGTTCATTCCATCTTACGTAAGGTGTCGAAAGCAGTTGGCCACAAAGAGATTAAGAGTTTGACCTAGGGTCATAGTCTGTTTAAGGGGGTGGAAAGGGGCCAAGAGAGGGTACTTGATCACTAATCCTCCCCCTGGAATCCGAAGTATAATGCTTATACCCATTACAGAATTCAAACAGGCTATAATTCTAGAAGTGATTTCCTGTTATTCTGCTAAAGCTAAAGCTGATCGCTCTTAGACAATACTATGGTTTCAGTAACTACTGTATGTTTCTTTCGTGTCAGCTGAAATATTTAATTCTTTCTGCATGACACGTCTAGAAACTAGTTAACCCATTTATACCAAAATGAGAATTTTAAAACTCCACTCTCCATCTTGTATACAATTCTGCGGACATTCATGTATGGGGTATAAAACTAAAGATGGGAGCTGTACAGTTCGAAGATTAAAGAAAAACTGTGGTTATTTGTATCAAAATGTGTGTAAATATAGTGGCAGTGGTACTCAACTTATGGACGTTAGATATATCCGGCTAATCATAAACTTAACTCTATTATTCTGGTACAGACACTCGACAGGTAGATTGTTCAGCAACTCATAAGCTCTAGACATATGAGGACGAAAATTTCTATATCTTACATCATCAATGACTGAGCAAAAAATGTATATTTCTGACGGTATCTCTATAATCACGCAGTATTGTGTTATTGAGCAGAAGTTATCAGCTATCAGTTAGGGATATTAACATGCTCATTTCCGGGGTTAGACTGACGGAAATCAATTGCATCTTGATGTGAAATATACGGTACCTCTAGTTCTTCAACTTTCCCCTCAGGCAAGAAACGCATGACACCGCTCTTATTATACAGTATTGTTACAACTGAAATTCATACAGTTTCAATAACAGAGGACTGAAGACCATACGAAATTACTAATATTTATTCTGGAACATAAATTTACCAGTACATCAATTCTAAATTTGCACATTTAATGCAATAGCGGAAATAATAATTCATAAAACATAAAAAACAAAAAAATCTTAGCAGAATTTCATCGAATTTGCGAACTTTTAGAAACAACGAGAAACAGGAACGACAATTCGGTTTCGCCTTCTGGTATAGGATAATTTATAAAAATTTAGAAATGTATAAAGCATGGAAATTATTAAATGCAGCAGAATTAGAAACAACTACCAACAAAAAAACATTCTGTGTTTTGGTAGGTATCGCAGAGTAACGGAAATAATCCGGAGATCTAGGAATCAAGATGACACAAGATGCAGAAAGTGTGGAAATTTTACAGTATTGTGAGGCAGTCCTGTTCCCATGTTAAGACGGTGCCATTCCTGAATGCGCAGATTGTCAAGTGAGAAATACGTCTTGTGAAAACGAGTGAAGTACGTTTGTCATGTGTAAGATATCTTTTACATGACAGTACGTTATCATTCAATACTGAGTTACGCAAGCCGCGTGGGGTAGCCTCCGTCAGAGGTTCGAGTCCTCCCTCGGGCATGGATGTGTGTGTTGTCCTTAGCGTAAGTTAGTTTAAGTTAGATTAAGTAGTGTGTAGGCCTCGCGACCCAGACCTCAGCAGTTTGGTCGCTTAGGAACTTACCACAAGTTTCCAAAAAATTGAATTACGCAGTTAAAGAGAAAGAAGCATAATAGACATTGAAGTACAAGGATAAAATATTATTGAAATAAGATGTCTTGGCTGGAATCCCATGGTACAAATCGAGCAAGGTGGCGCAGTGGTTAGCACACTGAACTTGCACTCGGGAGGATGACGGTTCAAACCCGCATTCGGACACCCTGATTAAGGTTTTCCGTGATTTCTTTAATCACTTCAGGCAAATGCCGAGATGATTTCTTTGGAAGGGCACGGCCGACTTCATTCCCCCATCCTTCCTTAATCCGATGGGATCGATGACATCGCTGTTTGGTTTCTTCCCCCTAATCAACCAATCAGCCATGGTACAGACGCTTTACACATGAAAGAAGAAATTCACAAAAGAAGTCTCTATGTGAGACCCATGGGAAACACTGCGAAAAATGGACAAGCCTTACAAAGATTGCACGCCGTGGATTGGAAATGATAGCGACCCTGCTTAGAAACAATGTCAGACAGTGACCAGTTATTTTGTCTGGTACTACAGGAGAATGGAGTACTAACGTTATAACCCGAAGACACAAGGCCACAAATTGCTAACTACTGACAACAATAACTTTTCTCAGTTTTAGGGAGGATGAATTATCGGTTTAGAAATATCTAACCATTGCACGTAGAAGCACAAAGTCTTTTCGCCCCACTAATGTGCACTGTAAATTTGAAACGAAATGTATTTGCTCAGTGACTTACAAAAATGGCTCTGAGCACTATGGGACCTAACGTCTAAGGTCATCAGTCCCCTAACTTACCAAAGGACATCACACACATCCATGCAGGATTCGAACCTGCGACCATAGCTGTCGCGCGGTTCCAGACTGAAGCACCTAGAACCGCTATGCCACACCGGCCGGCGCAGTGACTTAACTTCTTGTCTTAATTAAACGAGTTTTTCCTTCTTCTTTTATGTACGAACGGCCCATTATTTTAGAAAAATCAATGTGTTGTGCTATCTCGTTTTCTGTATAACTTCCACACTTACACCTTCACGTATACTCCATGATTTACTATGAACTGTGTGTCTGAGGATACCGCTTCCTGAATCATAGACTAAACTTTGTTGCTCTTCCACTCACAGGTGGGTCTTGGAAAGTAGAACTGCTTTGTTTAAAATATTATCCCCATTATTATAACTGCCCAATCTCTACAGCACAGACATTTAGGAGGCTAAGGCCATTTATGGTTTCCACACTGAAAGATGATTTCTGCAGTTATCTAAACACATTCTAGAGAAATATGCTTCATCAGACTTCGAGATCTGCCAGTTGAGATTTTTCAACATCCGTTATACATTTTGTTAGCTGTCAAACAAACTTGTGACCATTGGTGCCACCTTTCTCCTACAGACAGAATTTCCAAACCGGGTAACCGTTCCTGAACCACTGCAGAAGTCATCGTTCATTCTAAGAAGACTATCGGAACACTGACTGGCGAGTGTAGCTGTTTCAATATAAGTCAAAAGACTGTGTACGATTTCGGGGTGATATTCACTCGTTTCCGATAGTTACCTATTTTAGCTTTCAGTGTTTTCTGAAACTATTTGTGCAGTATTGATGGTATCCTCGATGACTGCACACTGTGCATCGCCATCTGCCTACGTCTCTGCAGAAAGTACAACACATGGATGGGCCACCAGCCAGGGCCACCATCAGTCACACTAGCTCTCTGTAACATATTGTGAGGTGTCGATTGAACATACCCCTAAGATGATGTAAGTCTGATCCATGGTGACATACAGGGACGGAAGTTCACCAGAAGATCAAGTAAATTCAATAATAACAATGTCGCACAACGGACAAGACTTACTGACGAAAACATCATTAAGCATAAAAGTATAGGTACCACGCCACACATCTCTAACACACTACATATAACTACAAAAGAAGCTAACGTTCACTATAATTATTTGTGTTATTACTTTGACACATCAAAGAAACGAGTTACCTGTCGAATTAAGTACATAAACACATAATAAGTGGACAAAAGTATCTTAATTGGCACAGTCGGGTAGACACATGAAGCAGAATATGACACTATACAAGAGATATGCTCAGTGACTGTATAATGCTTAGTGGTTTAACAAAAGAAAGTGTGAAAGTAAGTACAAACACCAGTAGAATTGCTTAAGTACATGCTGAAACCAACTAGCTGGCTATGAATGTCAAAAACTGTGAAATTAAACCCTGATAACTTAACTACCTCTTGACTGGGTGACTGCATTGCCAGCTCATTCTTACCACTTATACTTGGTGTGAATGGGGAAGACAAAAGTTGTAACAGCTGGAAATTCTTAGTTCAACTCTCCTTGTGTGGTCTGCCCTAAGACGGAGACATTCCTGTTTGCTGCGACATCTTCTCAGCCAGTATCTACTCTTCAGTGCACTGGCGACAAGTGTACTCTCACTTCAAACTCTGATACTTTGCTGGTTCCTCCAGCGTAGGAATCTCATTGGACAATGGCAACAGACCTTGCGAGCTCTGGCCAACTATAAATTTAAGAGCAAACATTAACAAGTTTCTACTCTCACAGGTTTTGTCATGGTTAACCACGGGGAGCTATGGCAGAAAATCTCTCCCACTCTGAGACAGGTTTCCAACCATGCCCAATCAAAGGACTCACACGTAGGCACATTTGGGAAAATGTACCGTCTGCCAAAATAATATTTGGCAGACAATCAGAGTCTCTGTGACATGGATTTAAACTAACATACTTGTGCTGCGGGGCTGCAGGTAAGTGACAGATTCCATGCGGTCCCGTTCTGAGTGCTACACCTGGCTTCAGATATTTTTTTTAATTAAATGTATTCTTCCTAGCGTCTCACGAAATGCAATTTTACAGCACACAGGCCGCCTCCATGGCGCCTGCTGTACGGATTCCCTGTCTTCTACCTGCCCAAAAGACCTGCTTTCAGCCGCTAACATGTTTGTGATTCTCTGGTACTTCTAAGTTAATTTCAACGTACGAGTCAGTTAGAAAGAGTATCTAAGGGTGCAGAAAAGGACAGTACCCATGTCTGCAATAAAAAGAAAGAAAGAGGAAAAGTAGTTAATTGCATAATCATTGGCAGTAGTGAATAAGTCGGCAATTATCATGCATTGTTAAAGGATCGGCTATACTGACTACTGGTATGTGTATATTACAATATAAAGTATAAATAACTGCCTCATAACAAAGTGGGTGGCGCTACAGACACCACCAGAGCATGCCATCTTTTCTTCTCAGTGCATGTAAGTGTATTTGTACGTGCATCTTCTTAAGATTCTACCCACTCAGTTCTGCCTCTCATTTCAGAAGATTTAGTGAGAGTATAACATGCAGAGCACAGTATTACTAATATTCAGACAACTGTCAGGAGACAGGCATTACTAAACTCACATGTGAATGAAACAGAAAAGAAAATCGATAATATTGGTACAGTGTGACGTGTATCATGCACTGTACGTTGGCTTGTCAGGTACGGTACTTAGCTGTAGAAGCTAGACTTCTAGTTGTCAATAATTTTTGTCCAGTATGCTTATGAATGAAATGGTTTCTACCATGAGAATCGTGCGTTTCTGGACATACATTGTCCGATGAAAAGTATCTGGGCACCCTGTGTAATGCGACATCAGTGACTATAAATCACGAGAGGCGGGCATACGAGTTTAAAATGAGGAAGAGTGTGTTGTGTTGCCAGTAGAGAAGCGCTACAGTAGTATAGGTCGGTCAGAAGAACTAAGTTATGTGGAAGAGTCATTGGATGTCATCTGAATAACAGATCTCTCAGGGACGTTTCAGCCCTTCTGAAGTTATCCAGCCGGCCACTGTGACCGAGCGGTTCTAGGCGCTTCAGTCCGGAACCGCGCTGCTGCTACGGGCGCAGGTTCGGATCCTGCCTCGGGAATGGATGTGTGTGATGTCCTTAGGTTAGATAGGTGTAAGTAGTTCTAAGTCTAGGGGACTGATGACCTAATATGTTATGTCCCACAGTGTTTAGAGCCATTTGAAACATTTGAAGTTACCCACTTGAACTGTTGGGAACGTGGTTGTGATATGGAAATCTGACGGAACAACCATGGGTAAAGAAAGACCAGAGAGGCCTCGTGTACTGACGGACGGGGACTGTCGAGCAATGCAGAGGGCGACTGTAAACAGTCACATGAAAAGACTGGATGGAGTCACTCATGGGTTCCATAGTGCTACCAGCAGACCAGCTAGCACAATGTGTGTAGAGTGAAAAAAGAATGGGTTGCAATGATTGAGCAACTCCTCATAAATCAAACATTTCTATGCTCAGTGCTAGAGAACATTGAGTTTGTGTAAAGAGTGGCGTCAGTGGACAGTGACTGACTAGCAACAAGTGATTTAGAGCAATGAGTCACGCTGCGCTCTAAGGCAATCCGATGGGAGGGTTCGAGTTCGCCGAATGCTGGAGAACGTAACCTGTCATCGCGTGCAGTGCCATCAGTGACGTACGGAGCAGGTAGTGTTATGGCATTGGGAGGGGGGGGGGGGGGGGAGGTGGGAGGTTGGTGGTCGTGGTTAGAATTTGGCCTCCTTACTGCATTTAAGAAAACGCTAAATGCGGAAGGGTATGAACACATTTGAAGCACTGTTTAATTCATATAGCAGAGGAACAGTTCACAGACGGTGACTGTATTAGCATGAGCAGGCACTCTGCCATAAAACAGCATCTGTGAGCAATGGTTTGTGGGCAATAACATTCCTGAAATGGATTGCCCTGCCCAGAGGAGCGATATGAACTCAATGTCACATCTTGGGAATTAATTAGAGGGCAGAATTCGCTCTGTATTCGAGCGTCCTACACCACTGCCTTTTCTGGTTTTGGCGTTTGAGGAAGAGCGGGCTGACTTTCACCTACAGACATTCAGACACTTCACTGAAAGTGACACCAGCAGAATTCAAGCCGTCATAAAGGCGAAGAATATGCACTAATTGGTGTTACATTTGATCAGATAGTGTATAGCTCCTTGGCTAACAGAAGAGATATTGAATTTAACTGTTTCAAGGAGAAAATATAGAAATGCAGTAAATGAAGCGGGAAAAAAGGAATACAAACGTCTCAAAAATGAGATCAATAGGAAGTGCAAAATCGCTAAACAGGGATGGATAGAGGACAAATGTAAGGATGTAGAGGCGCATATCACTAGGGGTAAAATAGATACTGCCTACAGGAAAAGTAAAGAGGCCTTTGAAAAAAAGAGAACCACTTGTGTGAATATCAAGATCTCAGATGGAAACACAGTTCTAAGCAAAGAAGGGAATGCAGAAAGGTGGAAGGAGTATATAGAGGGTCTATACAAGGGAGATGTACTTGAGGACAATATTATGGAAATGAAACAGGATGTAGATGATGATGAAATGGGAGATACGACACTGCGTGAAGAGTTTGACAGAGCACTGAAAGACCTGAGTCGAAACAAGGCCCCAGGAGTAGACAATATTCCATTAGAACTATTGACAGCCATGGGAGAGCCAGGCCAGGCGAAATACCCTCAGACTTCAAGAAGAATATAATCATTCCAATCCCAAAGAAAGCAGGTGTTGACAGATATGAAAATTACCGAAGTATCAGTTTAATAAGTCACGGCCATAAAACACTAACACTAATTCCTTACAGACGAATGGAAAAACTGGCAGAAGCCGACCTCGGGGAAGATCAATTTGGATTCCGTGGAAATGTTAGAACACATGTGGCAATACTAACCCTACGACTTATCTTAGAAAATAGATTAAGGAAAGGCAAACCTACGTTTCTCGCATTTGTCGACTTAGAGAAAGCTTTTGACAATGTTGACTAGAATACTCTCTTTCAAATTCTTAAAGTGGCGGGGGTAAAATACAGGGAGCGAAGGCTATTTACAATTTCTACAGAAACCAGATGGCAGTTATAAGAGTCGAGGGGCATGAAAGGGAAGCAGTGGTTGGGAAGGGAGTGAGACAGGGTTTTAGCCTATCCCCGATGTTATTCAATCTGTATATTGAGCAAGCAATAACGGAAACAAAAGAAAAATTCGGAGTAGGTATTAAAATCCATGGAGAACAAATAAAAAATTTGAGGTTCGCCGATGACATTGTATTTCTGTCAGAGACAGAAAAGTACTTGGAAGAGCAGTTGAACGGAATGGACAGTGTCTTGAATGGAGGATATAAGATGAACATCAACAAAAGCAAAACGAGGATAATGGAATGTAGTCTAGTTAACTCGGATGATGCTGAGGGAATTAGATTAGGAAATGAGACACTTAAAGTAGTAAAGGAGTTTTGCTATTTGGGGAGCAGAATAACTGATGATTGTCGAAGTAGATAGGATAAAAAATGTAGACTAGCAATGACAAGGAAAGCGTTTGTGAAGAAGAGAAATTTGTTAACATCGAATATAGATTTAAGTGCCAGGAAGTCTTTTCTGAAGGTATTTGGATGGAGTGTGGCCATGTATGGAAATGAAACGTGGACGATAAATAGTTTAGACAAGAAGAGAATAGAAGCTTTCGAAATGTGGTGCTACAGAAGAATGCTGAAGATTAGATGGGTAGATGACATAACTAATGAGGAGGTATTGAATAGAATTGGGGAGGAGTTTGTGGCACAACTTGACAAGAAGAAGGGACCTTTTTGTAGGACATATTCTGAGGCATCAAGGGATCACAAATTTAGCATTGGAGGGCAGCGTGGAGGGTAAAAATCGTAGAGGGAGACCAAGAGATGAATACACTAAACAGATTCAGAAGGATGTAGGTGGCAGTAAGTACTGGGAGATGAAGATGTTTGCACAGGATAGAGTAGCATGGAGAGCTGCATCAAACCAGTCTCTGGACTGAAGACCACAACAACAACAGTGTATAGCTATTACACCTTACCTGTTTATCATGTTATGCATAAAAAAACACTGAATTCATCATTTAAGAGTAGAGGGAGCAAATTAGAAGCTACACTATAGGATGGCGACCTACTGCGCCCGTTTTTGCGCTTCCAGAACCTGAAAGATGTAGCAGTTGCTGGTGCTACCTCTCAGGTGCACAGAGCAGGTGTTCCGAGCAAAGAGAAGGTGTCCGGGCGTGTCAAGAAAACCGTGTCATGGAGTGTCTCGGGTTCCGGCTGAGTTTTTTATTCACGCGTGTTTACCAGGAGGCTGCCAGGAAGAAGCCCGCACGCCCGGCTCTGCCGGCCAGTTCGCAATTAGCGGGGCCGGGGATATGGCAGCAGTCCAAGGCGGCCGCGCGGCTCAGACCTGGCGCAGCGCCACGTTATGATGGATCTGTGTCGCCACCTGACGCACCCCACCTTGCACAACCGATTAGGGGCAGAAATAGTGGCACCCTCTTTCCCAAAACATTTCCTCACTGTCCACGTTTTATCTCTATGCAACAAAAAAGATGTTAAGAAACTTCCTGGCAGATTAAAACTGTGTGCCCGAGCGAGACTCGAACTCGGGACCTTTGCCTTCCGCGGACAAGTGCTCTACCAACTGAGCTACCAAAGCACGACTCACGTCCAGTACTCACAGCTTTACTTCTGCCAGTATCTGTCTCCTACCTTCCAAACTTTACAGAAGCTCTTCTGCGAAACTTGCAGAACTAGCACTCCTGAAAGAAAGGATATTGCGGAGACATGGCTTAGCAAGTTTCGCAGAAGACCTTCTGTAAAGTTTGGAAGGTAGGAGACAGATACTGGCAGAAGTAAAGCTGTGAGTACCGAACGTGAGTCGTGCTTCGGTAGCTCAGTTGGTAGAGCACTTGCCCGCGGAAGGCAAAGGTCTCGAGTTCGAGTCTCGGTCGGGCACACAGTTTTAATCTGCCAGGAAGTTTCATATCAGCGCACACTCCGCTGCAGAGTGAAAATCTCATTCTGAAAAAAGATGTTTATTTTTTTCCTCATTTGGATTGGTTGCTGAAATGCAAGCAACAATCACCCAAATTTCTTCTATTTTTATTTTACATAAGCAAAGAAATCTTTCGGTTTAGAGCTTGTAACAGTTCAGTGTTCCCACCATTTTGATGACGATGATCGTATGGTGTTATTGGCCAGAAGACCCCGTCTAATGTTGTCATTAGTCTAGTGCAAGTCTTTCCACTTGACTCCGCCTTAGCGGCTTGCGCATTGCTGAAGGTGAGATGAAACTGTTAGGACAACACAAACAACCAGTCCCCGAGGGAAGAAAATCTCCTACCCAGACGGGAATTAAGCATGGGGCCCCGTGATCTAGAGGCAGCAATTGGACGACGAAATGCAGACTGCTCCCACAGAAGAAATGTTTGAATATGCTGCTGATAATCGTAGGAGCTGTAACATATGATTCCTGGTCCGTACTTGGGCTGGTCCTTTGGCTGTTGTGGATGCTAGAGTCGGCGTCCAGTATCTGGGGCATGATAGCCCCAGGAAGCCTGGAGATGGTGGAGTAGGCTTTCTGTAATGCTTCTAAATGGGTTGTCGTGTGCAAGTGCAAGGCTACATCGAGGGCTTGTGAGTTTTCATGCCGAGAGCCGTTTTGCTTCTGCTGTTGGGAAGAAATTTTAGAGACGTTCTGGCACGAAGCAACACTTATCAGCGATATTCTACTAACACGAGTAGGAACTGGCCAATAGAAATGCCCACATTCTGCTGAAAAGGCTGATTGTTCGAAATGTTTGGAAGTAAAAATATACTCTAAGAGAAAAAAGATGGACCACGAAACAATTATCTGAAACGGACGGAAATTGGTAGTGTAAGTACATGTACTGACAAACATCCGAGATGATTAGAAGGCCCTGACCATAATGTTCCAAACATTCTCAAAAATGGCTCTGAGCAGTATGCGACTTAGCTTCTGAGATCATTAGTCGCCTAGAACTTAGAACTAATTAAACCTAACCAACCTAAGGACATCACACACATCCATGCTCCAGGCAAGATTCGAACCTGCGACCGTAGCGGTCGCTCGGATCCAGACTGTATCGCCTAGAACCGCACGACCACTCCGGCCGGCCAAAACATTCTCAACTGAGGAGAGATAAGGCGACATTGCTAGTCAAGGTAGGATTTAGTAAGCACGAAGAGATACAGTAACAACTCAAGCCGTTTGCGGGCGGGTATTATCTTGGTGAAATGCAAGCCTAGAATGGTTTACTTCCCCATGAACCATGGACCTTGCCGTTGGTGGGGAGGCTTGCGTGCCTCAGCGATACAGATGGCCGTACCGTAGGTGCAACCACAACGGAGGGGTATCTGTTGAGAGGCCAGACAAACGTGTGGTTCCTGAAGAGGGGCAGCAGCCTTTTCAGTAGTTGCAGGGGCAACAGTCTGGATGATTGACTCATCTGGCCTTGCAACATTAACCAAAACGGCCTTGCTGTGCTGGTACTGCGAACGGCTGAAAGCAAGGGGAAACTACAGCCGTAATTTTTCCCGAGGACATGCAGCTTTACTGTATGATTAAATGATGATGGCATCCTCTTGGGTAAAATATTCCGGAGGTAAAATAGTCCCCCATTCGGATCTCCGGGCGGGGACTACTCAGGAGCATGTCGTTATCAGGAGAAAGAAAACTGGCATTCTACGGATCGGAGCGTGGAATGTCAGATCCCTTAATCGGGAAGGTAGGTTAGAAAATTTAAAAAGGGAAATGGATAGGTTAAAGTTAGATATAGTGGGAATTAGTGAGGTTCGGTGGCAGGAGGAACAAGACTTCTGGTCAGGTGACTACAGGGTTATAAACACAAAATCAAATAGGGGCAATGCAGGAGTAGGTTTAATAATGAATAGGAAAATAGGAATGCGGGTAAGCTACTACAAACAGCATAGTGAACGCATTATTGTGGCCAAGATAGATACGAAGCCCACACCTACTACAGTAGTACAAGTTTATATGCCAACTAGCTCTGCAGATGATGAAGAAATTGAAGAAATGTACGATGAAATAAAAGAAATTATTCAGATAGTGAAGGGAGACGAAAATTTAATAGTAATGGGTGACTGGAATTCGAGTGTAGGAAAAGGGAGAGAAGGAAACATAGTAGGTGAATATGGATTGGGGCTAAGAAATGAAAGAGGAAGCCGCCTGGTAGAATTTTGCACAGAGCACAACTTAATCATAGCTGTCACTTTGTTTCAGAATCATGAAAGGAGGTTGTATACATGGAAGAACCCTGGAGATACTAAAAGGTATCAGATAGATTATATAATGGTAAGACAGAGATTTAGGAACCAGGTTTTAAGTTGTAAGACATTTCCAGGGGCAGATGTGGACTCTGACCACAATCTATTGGTTATGACCTGTAGATTAAAACTGAAGAAACTGCAAAAATGTGAGAAATTAAGGAGATGGGACCTGGATAAACTGAAAGAACCAGAGGTTATACAGAGTTTCAGAGAGAGCATAAGGGAACAATTGACAGGAATAGGGGAAAGAAATACAGTAGAAGAAGAATGGGTAGCTCTGAGGGACGTAGTAGTGAAGGCAGCAGAGGATAAAGTAGGTACAAAGACGAGGGCTGCTAGAAATCCTTGGGTAACAGAAGAAATATTGAATTTAATTGATGAAAGGAGAAAATATAAAAATGCAGTAAATGAAGCAGGCAAAAAGGAATACAAACGTCTCAAAAATGAGATCGACAGGAAGTGCAAAATGGCTAAACAGGGATGGCTAGAGGACAAATGTAAGGATGTAGAAGCTTATCTCACTAGGGGGAAGATAGATACTGCCTACAGGAAAATTAAAGAGACCTTTGGAGAGAAGAGAACCACGTGTATGAATATCAAGAGCTCAGATGGCAGCCCAGTTCTAAGCAAAGAAGGGAAGGCAGAAAGGTGGAAGGAGTATATAGAAGGCTTATACAAGGGCGATGTACTTGAGGACAATATTATGGAAATAGAAGAGGATGTAGATGAAGACGAAATGGGAGATACGATACTGCGTGAAGAGTTTGACAGAGCACTGAAAGACCTGAGTCGAAACAAGGCCCCCGGAGCAGACAACATTCCATTAGAACTACTGACGGCCTTGGGAGAGCCAGTCATGACAAAACTCTACCAGCTGGTGAGCAAGATGTATGAGACAGGCGAAATACCCTCAGACTTCAAGAAGAATATAATAATTCAAATCCCAAAGAAAGCAGGTGTTGACAGATGTGAAAATTACCGAACTATCAGTTTAATAAGCCACGGCTGCAAAATACTAACGCGAATTCTTTACAGACGAATGGAAAAACTGGTAGATGCAGACCTCGGGGAGGATCAGTTTGGATTCCGTCGAAATGTTGGAACACGTGAGGCAATACTGACCTTACGACTTATCTTAGAAGAAAGATTAAGAAAAGGCAAACCTACGTTTCTAGCATTTGTAGACTTAGAGAAAGCTTTTGACAATGTTGACTGGAATACTCTTTTTCAAATTCTAAAGGTGGCAGGGGTAAAATACAGGGAGCGAAAGGCTATTTATAATTTGTACAGAAACCAGATGGCAGTAATAAGAGTCGAGGGGCATGAAAGGGAAGCAGTGGTTGGGAAAGGAGTGAGACAGGGTAGTAGCCTCTCCCCGATGTTATTCAATCTGTATATTGAGCAAGCAGTAAAGGAAACAAAAGAAAAATTTGGAGTAGGTATTAAAATTCATGGAGACGAAGTAAAAACTTTGAGGTTCGCCGATGACATTGTAATTCTGTCAGAGACAGCAATGGACTTGGAAGAGCAGTTGAACGGAATGGACAGTGTCTTGAAAGGAGGATATAAGATGAACATTAACAAAAGCAAAACGAGGATAATGGAATGTAGTCAAATTAAATCGGGTGATGCTGAGGGAATTAGATTAGGAAATGAGACACTTCAAGTAGTAAAGGAGTTTTGCTATTTAGGAAGTAAAATAACTGATGATGGTCGAAGTAGAGAGGATATAAAATGTAGACTGGCAATGGCAAGGAAAGCGTTTCTGAAGAAGAGAAATTTGTTAACATCGAATATAGATTTATGTATCAGGAAGTCGTTTCTGAAAGTATTTGTTTGGAGTGTAGCCATGTATGGAAGTGAAACATGGATGATAACTAGTTTGGACAAGAAGAGAATAGAAGCTTTCGAAATGTGGTGCTACAGAAGAATACTGAAGATAAGGTGGATAGATCACGTAACTAATGAGGAGGTATTGAATAGGATTGGGGAGAAGAGAAGTTTGTGGCACAACTTGACTAGAAGAAGGGATCGGTTGGTAGGACATGTTTTGAGGCATCAAGGGATCACAAATTTAGCATTGGAGGGCAGCGTGGAGGGTAAAAATCGTAGAGGGAGACCGAGAGATGAGTACACTAAGCAGATTCAGAAGGATGTAGGTTGCAGTAGTTACTGGGAGATGAAGCAGCTTGCACAGGATAGAGTAGCATGGAGAGCTGCATCAAACCAGTCTCAGGACTGAAGACAACAACAACAGAATGGTTTACCATGAAGGTCAACAAAACGGGGCGTAGAGTATCGTCGACGTAACGCTGTATTGTCAGAGAGCCGTGGATGACAACCAAAGGGGTCCTGATATGAAAAGAAATGGCACCTCAGGCTATTATTTCTAGTTGGAGGGCTGTATGACGGGCCCGTGGTCAAGGGGTAGCGTCTTTGATTCATAATCAGAACGTCTTCTGTCCCGGTTTCGATCCCTGTCACTGCCTAAATTTTGAAATATAATCAGCATTGGCGGCCGAAGACTTCCGGCATAAGAAGTCAGCCTCATTCTGCCAACGGCCTTGTCAAAGAGGGCGGAGGAGCGGATAGAGGTTCAGGGAACTCTCTTGTCCTAGGGGCGGGAAATTGCCCCTAAAGGCGGAAGAATCAGCAATGATCAACGACATGAGGATGCAGAAGGCAATGGAATCCACTGCATTAAAGACACGTAACGTGTATCCACAGGACATGTGGCCTGTAGTTGAAGAAGTGTCATGATGATCTCTCCACTGGCAAAAGATTCCGGAATAGTCCCCCATTCGGATCTCCGGGAGGGGACTGCCAAGGGGGAGGTTACCATGAGAAAAAGATTGAATAATCAACGAAAGGATAACGTTCTACGAGTCGGGGCGTGGAATGTCAGAAGCTTGAATGTGGTAGGGAAACTAGAAAATCTGAAAAGGGAAATGCAAAGGCTCAATCTAGATATAGAAGGGGTCAGTGAAGTGAAGTGGAAGGAAGACAAGGATTTCTGGTCAGATGAGTATAGGGTAATATCAACAGCAGCAGAAAATGGTATAACAGGTGTAGGATTCTTTATGAATAGGAAGGTAGGGCAGAGGGTGTGTTACTGTGAACAGTTCAGTGACCGGGTTGTTCTAATCAGAATCGACAGCAGACGAACATCGACAACGATAGTTCAGGTTTACATGCCGACGTCGCAAGCTGAAGATGAACAGATAGAGAAAGTGTATGAGGATATTGAAAGGGTAATGCAGTATGTAAAGGGGGACGAAAATCTAATAGTCATGGGCAACTGGAATGCAGTTGTAGGGGAAGGAGTAGAAGAAAAGGTTACAGGAGAATATGGGCTTGGGACAAGGAATGAAAGAGGAGAAAGACTAATTGAGTTCTGTAACAAGTTTCAGCTAGTAATAGCGAATACCCTGTTCAAGAATCACAAGAGGAGGTGGTATACTTGGAAAAGGCCGGGAGATACAGGAAGATTTCAATTAGATTACATCATGGTCAGACAGAGATTTTGAAATCAGATATTGGATTGTAAGGCGTACCCAGGAGCAGATATAGACTCAGATCACAATATAGTAGTGACGAAGAGTAGGCTGAAGCTCAAGACATTAGTCAGGAAGAATCATACGCAAAGAAGTGGGATTCGGAAGTTCTAAGGGATGACGAGATACGTTTGAAGTTCTGTAACTCTATAGATACAGCAATAAGGAATAGCGCAGTAGGCAACACAGTTGAAGAGGAATGGACATCTCTAAAAAGGGCCATTACAGAAGTTGGGAAGGAAAACATAGGTACAAAGAAGGTAGCTGCGAAGAAACCATGGGTAACAGAAGAAATACTTCAGTTGATTGATGAAAGGAGGAAGTACAAACATGTTCCGGGAAAATCAGGAATACAGAAATACAAGTCGCTGAGGAATGAAATAAATAGGAAGTGCAGGGAAGCTAAGACGAAATGGCTGCAGGAAAAATGTGAAGACATCGAAAAAGATATGATTGTCGGAAGGACAGACTCAGCATACAGGGAAGTCAAAACAACCTTTGGTGACATTGATAGCAACGGTGGTAACATTAAGAGTGCAACGGGAATTCCACTGTTAAATGCAGAGGAGAGAGCAGATAGGTGGAATGAATACATTGAAAGCTTCTATGAGGGTGAAGATTTGT
This sequence comes from Schistocerca gregaria, assembly GCF_023897955.1. NCBI lineage: Eukaryota > Metazoa > Arthropoda > Insecta > Orthoptera > Acrididae > Schistocerca > Schistocerca gregaria. The sequence continues at coordinate 886,536,364 of NC_064920.1, read as the reverse complement.
CAGATGTGATAGAAGAAGAAACATGAGTGGATTTAGAAGAGATAGGGGATCCAGTATTAGAATCGGAATTTAAAAGAGCTTTGGAAGACTTACGGTCAAATAAGGCAGAAGGGATAGATAACATTCCATCAGAATTTCTAAAATCATTAGGGGGAGTGGCAACAAAACGACTGTTCACGTTGGTGTGTAGAATATATGAGTCTGGCGACATACCATCTGACTTTCGGAAAAACATCATCCACACAATTCCGAAAACGGCAAGAGCTGACAAGTGCGAGAATTATCGCACAATCAACTTAACAGCTCATGCATCGAAGCTGCTTACAAGAATAATATACAGAAGAATGGAAAAGAAAATTGAGAATGCGCTAGGTGACGATCAGTTTGGCTTTAGGAAAAGTAAAGGCACGAGAGAGGCAATTCTGACGTTACGGCTAATAATGGAAGCAAGGCTAAAGAAAAATTAAGACACATTCATAGGATTTGTCGACCTGGAAAAAGCGTTCGACAATATAAAATGGTGCAAGCTGTTCGAGATACTGAAAAAAAGTAGGGGTAAGCTAGAGGGAGAGACGGGTCACATACAATCTGTACAACAACCAAGAGGGAATAAAAAGAGTGGACGATCAAGAACAAAGTGCTCCTATTAAGAAGGGTGTAAGACAAGGCTGTAGCCTTTCGCCCGTACTCTTCAATCTGTATATCGAGGAAGCAATAGTGGAAATAAAACAAAGGTTCAGGAGTGGAATGAAAATACAAGGTGAAAGGATATCAATAATACGATTCGCTGATGACATTGCTATCCTGAGTGAAAGTGAAGAAGAATTAAATGATCAGCTGAACGGAATGAACAGTCTACTGAGTACACGGTATGGTTTGAGAGTAAATCGGAGAAAGACTAAGGTAATGAGAAGTAGTAGAAATGAGAACAGCGAGAAACTTAACATCAGGATTGATGGTCTCGAAGTCTATCTATCGATAGTTATGATGTTGGTTATCTTTGGTTGTGTGTTGACTCTGCGGTTACTTCTTCAGTGTGTGGTATCTTCCTCGTTTCTCCTCTGTGAATCGAGGTATTGAATTCCCTTGCACATTGCTTCCTGCCTTGAGAATGGCAGGGTGTCGAGCACTAATATCGGCGGTGGTCGACGACGTCACCCGGCAGCAAATCCGTAAGTTATTTGAACTATAAAAAGCTTGGTTAACCATAGGTTCATTTTTCAGGCAGCCATGGCCTCATATTCTCAGTACAGTCAGACTGTTTCTTTCCCGCACGACCATTTTATTCTTTCAGCTCACGTTAATGCCATGACCGTGTCAACAGGGTGTCTATTGCTGCTTCACTCAAGACTTATTTATCTCTCTCGGACGAAGAAGAAAACGATTCTGTACGATCGACGACAAAAATACATAATGTCAACGTGACAAGTACAATGACAGCAGCCACCCAAAGGAAAATGTATTCCACTATAATGTAACAGTAAGAACCAAGAGAGAACTTTCTGTACGTTTCGTGGTATAAGCTATCTTTCCTTTTGGCTATATTCTTTGTTGTTCTGTCAGTTCATAATATTATTGATTAGGGTAATTTGACTCCAACTGAAGGTACGTGATAGATATGCTTGGTGTAATGACTTCCACAAATAATATTCTTTGGTTTTTTTCTGTGTCTTCATATAATCGTTCTGCGATTTGTACTCTGCATTATTGTGTCTAGTCAACTAAATCAAGGAAACTGAGCCGTTTCCTTCTTCACTGTGCAGAATAGAATTTCCAGTGGCTTGAACGTAACTTATATAATTCTGTTACTGCATGATCCGGTATTTCACGAGATAAACCAGCTTCTCAGAATACTACAGAAAATCAATACATACTATGATATGTTACTTGTTGTCAAGTCTCAACAGATTAATTAATCTGTACTTTAGGTTGGCTATTATTTGTGACACTTCTCAAACTCACAACCTCAAAACGCCTCCCTCTACCTGCCAACAACTGCCACAATATTTTCGGGGAGGGTTACAGTAAGTAATTCTATTATGAGTTGCCACTCTCTGTCCATTCAGTTTCCCTCTTTTCTCAGGAACTGTGGCTTCCAGTCTGGACAGACTCGACATCATCTGTACTTTGTGAAGACATCTACAACTTAGAAAGTAAACAACAAGGAGGGGAAAAACTGGAATTTCAGTATGACTCTACAATCAGTAAAACCACAATGAATTGAAATAAAGACAGTAAACTACGCAAATGTAACAGAATACCAACCAACTATGTCACACAAACTTTGATATCGCTGAGCGTTGGACTTTGATAATCATTCAGGGGACTCTTACGAAACTGCCCTGCTAGCCATTAAAACTACAACAACATGAAGGTGAAGGCATAATGCAACAAACGTCAAACTGACATGAAGTGTACACAAAATACGCAGGATTAACGCCACCTACATTCTGTAAAGAGAAAAGATGGCGAAGAGGATTTCTAATTAACAAATCGGACTTGAACTTGGTTACGCCTCGTGTAGGGAGAAGAAACGCCAACCAGCACTTGACGAAATTTAACTATGGTTTAACGATATTCCTGCTAGCGTTGCTCTGACGTGCGAATATGGAATCGATGGATTCAGGGTGACAATACTTAACGTCATACAGCATCTGAGTGGCCCCGCATCTCTGCTACCAGGGAGGTGTATGTTTAATTCTTATTACGACTTTGTTTTATTTGTTTTTTATTTATTTATTTTTATTTATTTATTTATTTATTTATTTTGTAGGCTGGGAATCAGTGGGGATGCTGTCCTGTTGCTATTGCTTTTTGTCGTTAGGATATTTTCACTTTTTCGTATAGGCTTTTCTATGAAATATTCTTGCTGCCGAGTGTACATTCCCTTTCTTTTATTGCCATATCTGTTTCTATACCAGTTGGCCGGTCATTAGGGGGGGGGGGGAACATACATTCTCAAGGTCGTTATATGTTCTTTGTTCCGCATATTAAAGTTTCTTGCAGTCGTCCCGATGTGTTTACAATTGCAGGTATTACATTTTAATTCATATATTCCTGCACTACTCTGTCTATCTTTCTCTTCAGAACACAGGTTTTAGTTTCTTTTGTATTGTGCTATTTATCTTGACCTAGTAATTCCATATTTTTGAATATGTTCCTAATTTTGTGCATCAGTTGCTTGTAATAAGTTATGGTTCTTCGTTTTGTGTTTATGTTGATGGATTAGTGTGACTGTGCATTGTGCACTGCTGTTATGTGTTGGGATATCAACACAGTTTTTATTTTTGTTGTCTTTTGATTGTTTGTTTTTTTTTCCCATTTTGAAGACGTTGTTTAGCTCGTATACAGTCTTGCTGTTGCATTCGTTTTTCTGCACTAGGCTGATGGTTATGTTCAGCTCTACTCGAAAGTTATTTTTGCTTAGAGGTGTTCCACGTATTCTGTATAACATGCGTCTGATGGCTGGCACTTTTTGAGAATATGGGTGATTTGACTTCTCATGTGTTTGTCATGTCTATAGTTTTTACTTTGATCTATCAGTGTCTGTTGTTGGATTTTCTGATTTTGATCTTCAGGTACTATATTGTTACTTCGATTTCCAGTTAAATGATCAACTGAATGTTATTTATCTACATGTGTAAACTGTTGATACGTTCTTGCAGTTAGTCTATCACTCCACAACCTTCGACTGATAAAAAATAGCAAAAAGTTAAGATAGTGCTTTTAATGCTTCAGTTGTTCAACATACTCTCCCCTCAATGGAGTACAACCCACAGAAAGTTCCTACAACCAAGTGTAGCTGTAGGACCTTCTTCGGAACGTTGATTCAATTCATGCATCACAATAGATTGAACATCAATAGTCAAAGCATCGACGCTTTAAGTGATTTTCTGAACTTTGTCATTTTGTTGCAAGTTTCTATCGATAACACACAGTCTCAAAACCCATAGCGATTTTTCCAGAAAATTTGTGGCATGTGTCAACGTTTAGAAGCCAAAACGTGGGGCACAAAGTTTGAATAAACTTTTCTCTTCTTGAAAAGATGCTAGAAAATGTCTTGAACATTTAATTTAGAAATGGTGCTCCATTGAAATTTGTGACACAACAACGTTGACACAGTATGGCCGCATGTCTACGGCATAAAATGGCCTGTTCACAATTTACTCGTCGAATGTACATCTGTTGTTCGCAACTTTCCGTTTAAGCTGTCATAGTTACTGCACAGACGTTGCTTGTATGGCAGTAATAAAATGAGTTTCGGAATGTTTTCAACAGATGGGGTGTGACATCGTCTACATATCAGTGTGTGTATAAGTTATTAAATTTATTTGTTACTATTATCCTAGCAAAAATTCTGTTTGCAGTGTGATACACTGAGATATCTGTTAGTGTATATTAATTAAGCTTCACACTGGGAGGTCTTCCTTTTGTAAACAGGATGAATTCTTAAACTATAAATAGGTTTGCTCAGTGATTATTTTTACGTTTGGTTTCAGAGCATCTGTTTTGTTTTTTTATGATGTTACTTGTGTCATCAAGCGGGACTGAAGTATACATATCTTTAACATGAAATGACATAAGTTTTTATCCTTTACTTTTTTATATAAAATCCAAGAAATTTCTTAAATTTCTGTCGCTCTCTAATTCATTATGTTCACTTAAGGATAGATTTGCAAACCCTGCAATATGGTATGCGGTAGTTCTCTTGAAATTGATAACTGGTCACATAGGAATATAGCCTTTATGTATTTTGGCCTGGCTTATGAACACTGCAAGTTTTTTTCTTGTACTAATTATGAATCTGTGTTTTTGTGAGCAAGTTCTTGAATTTTTTTCCCACTAGTTCTTCAACGTTATATTTCCGTAATAGTTGTTTTGCTTTATTCGTATATCCCTGTTTATCCATGAGCACTGCAGTATTACTTTGTGCCAAGACCACACGTAATGCCTAGTATGAATAGCCAAAAAATCTACACGACAAATATCACACAATAAAGTAACCAGTGTAAGTTACGTCTACACACTTGCTACACGAGCACTAATTCCCCTTAGAACTGGGCTTCGAAATTCCTTCGGGTGAAATCTACGTGTGCTATAAAGCTCGGTACGCAGCATGGATTTCAAACCCCATCGAAACTCGAAAGATCTAAGCGGTTTATCATAGCGAGACAAAGCGACTTCCGATATAGAGCTATGACGAGACTGCAGGCAAAAACATGGCGCAGAGAGCGGAGTTTTGTCGAGGCCGCACCATCGCTTCAAGAGCGGTCCGTCCATTAGGTCAGGCATGGGCATCCCCGAGGCGACCATCCATCACGGCGGCTGACATATCAAAACAGCATAAATCACGCCGCTGCCACACACCGCCGGACGCCTACCGGTCGCAGCGGCGTTAGCAGGGCCGCGCTCATCTATCTGTTCCTCACGCTTATCAGCTCGAGCTCTCTGAGAGTCTTGCTAGCATCGAACAAGGGGTGCGTTACAATTAGTTGCGAAATCTGACGCAGGTGGAAGTATACTAGGTGCGGCTGTGAAATAACGGGACTACTGCTGTGAAAAGTTTGGTTTCAGAAAAATACATATTTAGTTACTGTCACCCTCAATGTAATCCCCAGTCGCACGGGATTAGCCGAGCGGTCTAGGCGCTGCAGTCATGGACTGTGCGGCCGGTCTCCCGGGCGTGGTTGTGAGTGTTTGTCCTTAGGATAATTTAGGTTAAGTAGTGTGTAAGCTTAGGGACTGATGACCTTAGCAGTTAAGTCCCATAAGATTTTAAAAAAAAAGTATTCCCATCCTCTATTCCTACAAGGCTCTATGAGAATTTTCCATTGATACAAACAATGCTGGAAGTCTTCCTCTGTGAGCTCCTTGGACGCTTTCCGGTTTTTCTTTCACTGCTTCAGCTGACTCAAATATCGTTTCTTTTAATGCAGATTTGACCTTGTGAAATACAGAAAAGTCACTTGGTACTAGGTCAGGTGAATAAGGTGGGTGCCGGACTTCGCTAGTAACCTCGTAACAGACAATGCAATTTGAGCCGATGCCGTGTCTCGATGCAGAACTCATGACTTGTTCTGCCTCGATTTGGGAACTTTTTTTTTCTTACTTTCTCACAAATTGGAAGAAGAATCTCATGAGAGTAATGCTGATTAATAGTTTAATTTTTAGGAATCCACTGAAAATACACAACACAACACAACACAACACAATTAATATCCTGACTTGCTCATTCGAGCATTTTTCGCTCTCGGTGGCACTGGGCCTTTCCAGTGCATACACTGGCACTTAATTTATGGATCATAAGTGAAATACCAAGATTCGTCACATGGTATCTCTTTCGCCTATAAACTACGGTAATTTTCAGTGGTATTCAAAGTGTCAGTAGAAAGATTTTGACAATATTCTTTTTGTTCGATCGTAAGAATTGTGGGCACCAGTTTTGCACACACTTTTCTTATGTTACACTCTTAATATAAAGTTTGCCTTACGCAATATTTGTCAATTCCTACAATTTCAACATTCGATCAAATACTCGAACAACGATTTAGATCGAATCAGTTACGTACGTTTTTGATATTTTCATCCGTCTGCGATTCTTGAAGGGCGTCCCGGGCTTCAGTGAGCCTCATCGTCTTTTCTACCATCTTAAAAACACTTGAAACACTAAAAAAGTCGCATATGTGATAAAGTGTTCACCATAGAGTTCTTTTACAAAAACGTAAGGTGAGTGTCAGTTTTTCCAAGTTTCATGTGAAACTTGACGACGGTTCGTTTCATTACTGCACTTGTCATTTCTTTGACAAATGAGAACAACAGCTCTTACACTAACGAAGGCCACAGCCAGCATAGACGCCACATTCGACTGAGAAAGCTCCACGCTTCGCAGCTATTGGTCATTCATCATTGGCACATATGCACTTATTCCGTAACAGCATCAATCCCGTTACTCTATAGCCGCACCCGGTATGACAATGAATGCAATAACATTTCCGTGAACAATGGTCTTCAAAAGTACCCTCTGTGAGATAAATGGGAATGTGTCATTACCATATGCCACTGACATCTGATTGCTGCAGTGTCATAGTACAAATGTATTTCACCACGCGAGACTGGCACAGTCTGCTGCTACTGATGGATCTGAATCTTGGGCACAGTGCTACAGGTTTCTGTCTGAGTCATCACAAAGGTGATGTGAATAGCGTTCACGTTCTTGCGGTTGAAGTGCTAGAGCACCGAACTGCACAGTAGTGAGAAGATTTACGAAGAGGTTCAGAGGAATTTACAGAATTTATAACTCACTGCAGAGACGAGTATAGTATTTTCACCAACTGCGACATAGTCACGAATATGAACAGTGATCCAATACTGTCAAGTGTTTTTTTTTTTTAAATCCAGTCTTTGATCACAATATAAATTTCTTTGACGATGACCGGTTTCAGTCAGTAATGACCATCTTCAGATCTACAATATAAAAAAAATGGGCAGTCTATCATTCAAAACAATACAACGTTTCATATCACAATACACTCTCATACAAACTGGGAAATGTACAGATAAAATAAGGTAAAGCGTACCTGTTTTACATCATGTCCTAAATCCCAATGAAATTTTACGGAAAAATGTCCCTACAAATAGAAATGTGATTCAGGAAATCCAAAGTTAGGTGTGGTTTTCAAGTTAACAAGTTAGCAATAATTCTGATAAACTTGATGGTTATCGGGTTTACAAGACCGTTTCTAGAGGTTGTGATAAATTTTATATTGGTCAAACCGGCCGCCCTTTTAAAATAAGACTCAGGGGGTACTTGCAAGCACATAACAAAGCTGCAGTAGGAATGCATTTAGCAGAAACTGACCCCACTATAGGCAATGTTGAGAGTTGTATGTGTATTGTACACAGGATAGACAAGGGTCGCGCTCTCGACTTGCTGGAGATTTACAATGCTAAAAATCATCAGCCCACAAAATCACTAAATGTACAAATCGATATTGTGCCCAACGCCTACTTCGCTTTATTTGATAATGTACTACGATAACCACTTTTTTTTGTTTCTTTATTGTGATTTCATTCCCCTGCACCACATGGGCAGGGTAGGGCTGTCAGCGGCACAATCCGCCGCTCTTCATCCGAATGACATGGCAACTAAAATAAGATAAAAATGTTCCAAACATAAGGCGATACAAAAGGTGAACATAAAACAGAGTAAAGGGAGAAAATGGAAATAAGAACAGACTGACATGGAGACGTTCATGGGGTACAGATAAATAAGTCACGAGAAAGTTAAAAAACACAGTAGGCGATTCTTAAACCACGGAGAAGACACTGAATGGGCATGCACAGGTTAAAAGTCGGCCACAGTATTAAAAACACCCGATAATCACTTAATACCTCGCTTATTAATATATAGCCTTCTTGCTGATTTATGTCGTGAACAGTATGCATTTGCCTTACTTCCATACATTTGTCGCTCTAATCCTGTAACTGATTATATCCTATCTATTCATGGAGTGTATGACCAGACTTTATAATTTTATTTTTTGACTATTAATTTGATGTGTAAAAGTTTCCTGTGCGAGATACATCACGATGTATGAAAAGCTCTCTAGTGGTTAAGTTCTTACGAACACTGCGTCCCTACGTAACATCCTGGCGGCCTAGCCAACAGAGGGCACTGATTATTGATCTGTCTTTTCTTCAGTTATTTTGTCATACAGACATTTTATCTTTCATAGGTAAGTTATAGCTTGTTATAGGCAGTGTATTACTTGTATTTTATTCTTGACTGTAATTTCACCATAAAAGTGTCAGACCTATTATCTCTAAATATTTCCTTTTAATAATTTTATATGGTTAACTGTATTCGTCTTTCATATTTTCACAATTGTGTTCTATAATAGTTATCAAAATTTATAAGTCTGCTACATGTATTTTACCTAATGTGTTTTTATTGGATCATGGTTCTTATATGAATGAAGAATACATCGAAGCCCACATTAGTGACATCTGGGAAGAATGTAGACAAACAGATGTCTGGTAGCTACTGCATTTCATTAGCTTTTGTAGAATAACGCCAGTTGCGAAATGACTGTTTGGACGATGTGGCCTATTTTAAATTATATTTTGGTTCTGCGTGACTATGCTTTGCTGAGTGTATAAATGTTTTGACGGTGCCATTATGGCTTTATCACATTAGAACATGGTGAAGAACAGGAATGCTTTACCTTATTTTATCTATGCATTACACAGTTTGTATGAGAGTATATTGTGACATGAAATGCTATATTGTTTTGGAAGATAGACTGCCCACGAGGTGTAATTTTTTTTGACATTATAGATCTGAAAATGGTCATTACTGACTGAAACAGGCCATCGTCAAAGGAATTTATGCTGTGATCAAAGACTGGAATAAAAAAATAGCATTTGAGTGTAGTACTGCTTCTCTATATGTGAAACTGATACCAAGTTACAGTAAATTACGACGCTTAACGTACTGAAGTAAGATTGTATTTCTTGTTAATGTAGGCCACGTCTGAAATGTGAACGCATTCAAATTGGAACTTAATCGAAAAGTTTATGTTTCAAACACGTTTATACCATCCATACTGCCGGCCGCGGTGGTCCCGCGGTTCTAGGCGCGCAGTCCAGAACCGTGCGACTGCTACGGTCGCAGGTTCGAATCCTGCCTCGGGCGTGGATGTGTGTGATGTCCTTAGGTTAGTTAGGTTGAAGTAGTTCTAAGTTCTAGGGGACTGATGACCACAGCAGTTGAGTCCCATAGCGCTCAGAGCCATTTTTGAACCATCCATTCTGAAGTCAATGACAGCCCATAACCACACTTTCGCAATTGCCACACAAGCCGCTCGTTTGCGGACCCATGTGTCCCCGAAAGTATCAAATGTTTTCACCAGTGTCACCTTTCATTATTAATTATAGAACAACTTCATAATTAACTCAACGTTAGAAATACAAAATCTGACAATTGCTGAAAGTTGGCCATACAACTGTTGGAAAGTTAGTTTTACAACCTAACTTATGTACAGGGAATGTACAAAAATATTGGAACCCCGAAAACACAACACATTAACATGCCTAATACAATGCAGGAAAACCGTTGCCCTTCAAAACAGCTGCCTGCCGTCTCGGAACGGATAAATACAGATTTATATGGTTTTTAACTGAATCTGGTAGCATTCTTATTGCAATTTCGGGTAACAGGAATGGGGGTTGATAGCAATTATTCACCGTTCACCCCAAAGTACAGGACGACAGCCCAATCATATTAACATTTGGAGACGACGCGAGTCGTGCTAACAGGGGCCCTGCCGTCTCAAAACACAGCATCACCTTTGGGGAACAAGCATTGCACTGTGGGGTAGACCTGACCACTCAAAATGGTCTCTTAATCCTTGGCAGTAATGTGACCTTGCAGAATAACCATGGGGCCCATGGAATACCAAAATCTGGCCGCCCAAATCATCACCAAACTCCCGCCATATTTTACTTTTTGGATGTGAACTCGTCCAGAAGAAATTCCTCCACTGCTCCACAACCCATGTTGTATGGCCTTTCCCGGTACGGCCATCTGCATCACTGATGTGTGGTTATAGAATTACAGCTCTCCCTATTGTTCTCTGTTACGGAGCTCTCTTCGTGTTCTTTTGGTGCTGACAGGGTTTGTGTGTGCGACATTCAGTTCTGCAGTGACTTTCGCAGCTATCGTCCTCTTGTTTTTCGTCACAGTACTTTTCAGTGAACATCTGTCACTATCACTCAACACCCACTGTCGTCCGCGTTGAAACTTGGCGGTCGATGGTCTTCCTGCTTCCCCTGTATGAGGTATAAATATTCGGTACGGTGCCTCTTGAAACACTTAGAATATGTTGGTTATCACCAACAATTTGAATAATGGGCCGTGATTGGTAATAAAGAACTTTAGCGATGGAAACAGAAATAAGTTACCATGATAGGTTTCGCAAAAGATCTTACGCTCGAAATGTTTAACTGTGGAGAGTAATGAGTTCAACAGTGTATTAGCTAGAAAAGCGATTGGCACCTAAAGGCTTACAGCTTCCAGTTTTCAAGACGAGTATCCTTAATTTCGGCAGGCGAAGAACCTCACAGTTTCAACAAAGAGATTTCCACTCTGCAGCGAAGTGTGCGCTGATATGAAACTTCCTGGCTGATTAAAACTGTGTGCCGGACCGAGACTCGAACTCGGGACCTTTGTCTTCTGCAGGCAAGTGCTCTACCACCTTTTATATATATAATTATTTTTTTAAAGTGTCGGACCGAGACTCGAACTTTGGACCTTTGCCTTTCGCGGGCAAGTGCTCTATGATCTGAGATACCCAAGCACATCTACATCTACGTGATTACTCTGCTATTCACAATAAAGTGCCTGGCAGAGGGTTCAATGAACCACCTTCAAGCTCTCTCTCTACCGTTCCACTCCCGAACGGCACACGCGAAAAACGATAACTTCAATTTTTCTGTGCGAGCCCGGATTTCACGACTCACGACCCGCCTTCACAGCTCCAATTCTGCCAGTACCTTGCCTCCTACTTTCCAAACCTCACAGAAGCTCTCCTGTGAACCTGCTAGGACTATCGCTCCTGGAAGAAAGGATAATGCGGAGACATGGCTTAGCCACAGCCTGGGGGGATGTTCGCAGGAGAGCTTCTGTGTAGTTTGTAAGGTAGGAGAAGAGATACAGGCATAAGAAAAGCTGCGAGGAAGGGGCGTGAGTCGTGCTTGGGTAGCTCAGATGGTACAGCACTTTCGAAAGGCAAAGGTCCCGAGCTAGAGTCTCGGTCCGGCACACAGTTTTAATCTGACAGTAAGTTTCATATTTTTGATCTCACAGTTACTTACGCGCATAATATTGTTACCTTTTCTCAGTGAAACGTCAGTCTCAGTTTCTAGGTTTGCTCATGGACTCGTGCCTCTTGTGGAAGAGGCATGTAGCATATCTCTTACGAAAGTTCCAGTCTTTGGCGGAGACGATGCTCTCGATTACAAGATAATTATTTGGGGGGATACAGAATATTCTTTTATCGGTATACAGGAGTCTAATGAGATGTATACCCGACTATGATCGTATGTTGTTCAACAGAGGCAACAGAAAAGCAATTTCCAAAGTACGAAGAAATTCCAGTTCAGTTGCATGAGGACTTGTCAAGGAACTATTCGTTCCACGACAATGAATGCCATGTCAGAGATAGCTGTAGAAATGCACAACGTTGCGAGGTGGAAACTAACGAGAGTCATATCTCTCATAAAAAGACATTCTGCCGTCAACCATCCTCTAATAAAGAAACTCGCAGATTGTCTTATACAGAAATTTTATGGACAGAGAATAAACACTGTGCAAAAATTCATAATTATGAGCAAGCTCCATAAATTCAAATAAACTTTTACCTATCTCCAAAGAACGCTAACATATCGTAATTACGATTATCAGTACACCGAAATAACGAAAGTAGCCAACATTTTCTGCTTTCGAACAAGAACATTCGGTATTGCACAGCAGTTAGCGAAAATCTGAATTGCCGATACTTACCCAAAGTATTTAAAGATAGGCCTATGTACTGACGGCTATACTTTCGGGTTTCACTACATGCAGAATCTCACACTATATATATAACTTTAGCAGTCCTAGTCCATCGCAAGAAAACTAATCCACAAGTGACAAACATTATGAAAGTCACCAAGGTAAACCAAAATCAACCAAAGAAGGTAAAATTTACGTGAATGAAGGGACACGCTAACGTTAAGACCCGTATAATGAAACAGTCGATGAGTTGGCGAAGATCGCCGATCAAAATGGGAGGTTTAAAAGTACCGTCAAGAGCCTGAACACGACATTATATAGAAGAGTAAGAAGTTGTTAGGAAACGCAGTAAAGGGAAATATTATAGACAACAACAGCTAAACATTATTTCAGATGCATTATTCCATACAGTTCAGACCAATACAAAAATTATATGTTCTTGAATTCGTGTGAGATTCAATTATGGATCACTTCGCAGCATTGTTCATCGAATACATGTACGAAATAAAAACTACTGTGAATGTAATGAAATAACTGTGAGAGATATAAATCACATTTTCCTCTCATGTAGGCTTTGTAGAAACTAGCAAACGTAATTCTCACAACAATTAACCAGATATTATCAATTACTACTCAGTAATTCAGCAGTTATCCTTCATAGAAAAACTATAATAATTTTGAAAGTAATTATGAATTTTTTAAATAAATATAACTATGTCCTGCAAAATTCTAGGAATCTCCTAAAATTCTGAAAGACGACTTTATGACATTCAGACTAAAAGCAAAAAATGCCATAAAAATAAAAGTTATGAATAGCAAAAAAATGTGGCAAAGGGCACTAAATTTCACTTTGCGGTCCTTCTGTGACAATTCGTATTCTCAGACTGTGAAAATCTACATCTACATGTACATCTACATCTACATGACTACTCTGCAATTCACATTTAAGTGCATGGCAGAGGGTTCCTCGAACCACAATCATACTAGCTCTCTACCATTCCACTCCCGAACAGCGCGCGGGAAAAACGAACACCTAAACCTTTCTGTTCGAGCTCTGATTTCTCTTATTTTATTTTGATGATCATTTCTACCTATGTAGGTTGAGCTCAACAAAATATTTTCGCATTCGGAAGAGAAAGTTGGCGACTGAAATTTCGTAAATAGATCTCGCCGTAACGGAAACGTCTTTGCTTTAATGACTTCCATCCCAACTCGCGTATCATATCTGCCACACTCTCTTCCCTATTACGTGATAATACAAAACGAGCTGCCCTTTTTTGCACCCTTTCGATGTCCTCCGTCAGTCCCACCTGGTAAGGATTCCACGCTGCGCAGCAATATTCTAACAGAGGACGAAAGAGTGTAGTGTAAGCTGTCTCTTTAGTGGACTTGTTGCATCTTCTAAGTGTCCTGCCAATGAAACGCAACCTTTGGCTCGCCTTCCCCACGATATTATCTATGTGGTCTTTCCAAATGAAGTTGTTCATAATTTTAACACCCAGGTACTTAGTTGAATTGACAGCCTTGAGAATTGTACTATTTATCGAGTAATCGAATTCTAACGGATTTCTTTTGGAACTCATGTGGATTACCTCACACTTTTCATTATTTAGCGTCAACTGCCACCTGCCACACCATACAGCGATCTGTTCTAAATCGCTTTGCAACTGATACTGGTCTTCGGATGACCGTACTAGATGGTAAATTACAGCATCATCTGCGAACAACCTAAGAGAACTGCTCAGATTGTCACCCAGGTCATTTATATACTTCAGGAACAGTAGAGGTCCCAGGACGCTTCCCTGGGGAACACCTGATATCACTTCAGTTTTACTCGATTATTCGCCGTCTATTACTACGAACTGCGACCCTTCTGAAAGGAAATCACGAATCCAGTCGCACAACTGAGACGATACCCCATAGGCCCGCGACTTGATTAGAAGTCGCTTGTGAGGAACGGTGTCAAAAGCTTTCCGGAAATCTAGAAATACGGAATCAACTTGAGATCCCCTGTCGATAGCAGCCATTACTTCGTGCGAATAAAGAGCTAGCTGCGTTGCACAAGAACGACGTTTTCTGAAACCATGCTGATTACGTATGAATAGATCGTTCCCTTCGAGGTGATTCATAATGTTTGAATACAGTATATGCTCCAAAACCCTACTTCAAACCGACGTCAATGATATAGGTCTGCAGTTCGATGGATTACTCCTAATACCCTTCTTAAAGCCTGGTGCGACCTGCGCAATTTTCTAATCTGTAGGTATAGATCTATCGGTGAGCGAGCGGTTGAATATGATTGCTAAGTAGGGAGCTACTGTATCAGCGTAATCTGAAAGGAACCTAATCGGTATACAATCTGGACCTGAAGACTTGCCCGTATCAAGCGATTTGAGTTGTTTCGCAACCCCTAAGGTATCTACTTCTAAGAAACATGCTAGCAGCTGTTCGTGTTTCCAATTCTGGAATATTCCATTCGTCTTCCCTGGTGAAGGAATTTCGGAAAACTGGGTTCAATAACTCCGCTTTAGCGGCACAGTCGTCGGTAATAGTACCATCGGCACTGCGCAGCGAAGGTATTGACTGCCTCTTGCCGCTTGTGTACTTTACATACGGCCAGAATTTCTTCGGATTTTCTACCAAATTTCGAGACAATGTTTCGTTGTGGAACCTATTAAACTGTACTGACTACCCAGTACGTTACGTGAATCTACAACTACAAATTTGTATAACGTACTCCCGTTCACGATTTGAACGAGGGAAAACGACTGTCCGTACGTGCCTTATCTCTGTTATTTTATTCTTATTATCGTCCGCCTCGGTACTGAGTAATGAGTGCGGCTGAATGCCACGTGGAGATCGCGTGTTCGATTTCCAGCACTGCCAGAAAAGTTTTCCTCGATGGGACCTACGTCTTCAGGTCACGAAAACTGCCAACGCCATACTGCATACAATGACACCAGTCGCAGAGGATGAAACGGCGGTCAGTCGGTGCCGATGGGCCTACCAGGTCATGTGGGCAGAAAGTGACTTATTCTCCTCACCTCTCATCCATCAGACGAATGTAGGATGGCGGAATTGTTGTTAATCTCCTCTCATCTACGAAGAAGACGGCTTACGAAACACTAATGCGACCCATTCTCGACCACTGCTCGAGTATCTGTGATCGGATTAAAGGGAAACATCTAAGCAGTTCAGACGTCTGCTGATAGATTTTTTACCTGTAGGTTAGATCAGAATGCAAGTATTATGGAGAAGCTTCGTGAAGTGAAATGGGATTCCTTGGTGACATTCTTCACGAGAGGCACTATTGAGAATAGAGAACCGGCATTTGTGACAGACTCCAGAGCAATTCTATAGCAGTCAACTTGCGTTTCTCGTAATGACGACGAACATAACATGACATACATATGGGCTCATACGGACGCTTATAGGTAAAAATTGTAACTGCACTGTGCCAACTATTGCTACGTAAGACACAAACTAAGGCTTTTACTACACAAAAAAAAAAATTCAAAACGAAATGCGTGTTTGCTATGATGGATATGATGTATACTAGCGCATGATGTATCCAAGATACTATACAAACGATCGTAACATCAGAGGTCATCAGAATATTCTTATGAAATTAGTGAAATTACACATTTCATGGAAATAATTTGGGACAACAGCTCAAGAGCATGTTGTTTTTGTTTAGGTACTGAGTTTAATTTTTCACCGTTCCCTTAGGCAGTTTATGCCACTTTTACTAACACTCAGAAATCTGTTGAATATTTTTCTAGTGCAGGTAGTAGCGGTTCCTTTTGAAGATGCTCTTGAATGTGAAAGAATTTATTCCTACCTACCGCCATATCAGTAAATTTAGATATTTCGGAAATAAATGATCGAGTACCCAAATAAATCATTTACTTACTTTTATACCCGTTGTTCCCCTACTTAAGAAATACATCTTCGTATCTTGTTCACCGAAATAGTGTGGTGTATTTGTATTCATATTTCATTGACTGAGCGCACGGTTTTTTCTCTGTTGCTGTATTTCAATATTTATGACTTACGTGTAAGCGATAACCTGAAAGAAAATTATTCATTAACTTAGTTTAGATTTTCACATTAATTTACATTTCAGTGTTAGGTTGGAGACACCAAAACTTGTTACCCGTAACAAAGGGAATAGGTTAAAGAACTAGTGTAAGAAACTTGTGTCAGTCTACAATTGTATGTTTCTTCGTAGTTAATTGAATTGATTAGAATAATTGTAGCTCTACATATAATATTACTCTGCTCGTGTTTAACTTTTGAGAGCAATGCCGTTGGCGAACGTGTGAGTCGGCAATAGCAACTGCATTCTCTGCCACATATCGTCTTCTGACAAATATTTTAATCTAGTTTTTTTATTGCTGTGACAAACGCAGCGGTTCGCAGCCCATTTCACGTACGTATATTGATGTAAATGTAAAGTTCCGTCAATCTTTAAAACATTTTAATTTATTTGTAGCCTCTTTGTTAGTTAATTTCGACGAAAACCAATCAGTGCATAAATTACTCAACAGATGGCGGGCACCTACTGCACATGTCTCTCGACGAAAGTTATATCGTAAGGGATAAAGCTTTCCACGTTTTGTTTTCGTTATAGACTCTTTCTGATGAAGGAGACTGCGAAGCCAGTTTCAGGGAGACGATAGAAGAGGGCAAAAGAAAAGAAAGCTCGAAAACTAGCTGCAATACGCTAATATCCACAAGAAATTCTAAATGAACATACATACTTTAAAAATAACTCCTACCTAAAAACATTTATTGACACAATAGAATATGAAAAGGGATAGCCATATGGAAAACAAAACATATACAGACTGTAGATAAAATTCAAAGGAAAATAAAAAAAAAGAAATGTAACATCATCTCTGGTAAGCTGTATATAGTTTGTGAGCGTTTAGCATCGTGGTAAAGAGCTGTCAAAATATTCAACTTTGAAAATATCTGCCAAAAAATCTTTTTTTAAGTTTTTTAATCACAAGAAAGTTATACTTTCGACGGCTTGACAGAGGAAATTAGTGTAGATGAAGTATAGTCGTAAGTGCCAATGCAAATGTAAACATAAAACAAAGGCACGATTTACGTTCAGATAATCTTACGAATGTTTTTTTCTTTTTTCAGGTCACTTGATAATGGAAATTACGACGAAACAGGCTTGTCATCTAAAATATTAAATATATTAGTTTATTGCAGCTGGTTTTGGATCTTCCATTTTCGTTATGGCGCAGTTAAGTGGAGACCTTGCTAGCATTTCCACGGCTCAGCGGAAGTCGCAGATGATCGGATTACGCTGCCTAATGGTGTTGTATCTCAACTCGAACACGCACGACTGTGCTAACTCACAACAGAGCTGCCGAGAAATATAACTCTGCAGAGTCGGTGAAGTTCTCGAAACTCGCGCCACAGCCGTCGCAGTTACCGATCACGATCTGAATAATTCAGCAACTGCTTCAAGGTTGGCTCCGGAGTCGCGTTCATGTATGACTTCCTGCAGAAGCCGTATCTGCAGAATTGTACCTGTTAGTCTTGCTTGCGAGCGGCCAGTAAATATGTTTTCTTTTCTTTTCTAGATACGAGTGGACACAGGGCGTTTTAACGTTCTAAAAAACAGCCGTCTCCATAATTAATTATTTCGCAGTTAAGCCCCTGATATATAATAAGGAAGAGACTTTCCCATATATTGCAACCACATTTCGGCGACCAAACTATCTACTTGCTGAATGAATAGTATTTGGAAACCTTTTAGGACGATTCAGTAATGCGTCGTCCCGTAATATGACACTGAAACAATTCTAAGTATTGATGGGCATTAGTGGACAGTCTGCTTCACCTTTACAGGTCTAATCAGTAATGAATCTTGTTGTCCTCAACAGCACGAAGTCCAAAATGTATGAACAAATTTCGTTCTGATCCCACTATCTTGAAAAATCAGAGCATAATTCGAAATATTTGCTCTGTGGCCATCATTTCCTACGGAAGTCTAGATGACAAACGGTCTTACTAAAGAAAATCGCAGCTCAGTTAGGAACTCGGTAGACAGTAATAAAACTTACAGCAGCGTTATCTAATTGTAATCATAATATACGATTAACATTTAAACCAATAGAGACGCTAAAATAAAACGACCACGCGTCTTTTGTGTCGTTATTCCGAACAGAAACAAAACTATATCTCTTTGAGCCAACCGAATCAAAGAAGTGGTTGATGAGTTAGTGGAATAGTGCTTGCCAACAGATTTGCTTCAGATTGTACACTCCTGGAAATGGAAAAAAGAACACATTGACACCGGTGTGTCACACCCACCATACTTGCTCCGGACACTGCGAGAGGGCTGTACAAGCAATGATCACACGCACGGCACAGCGGACACACCAGGAACCGCGGTGTTGGCCGTCGAATGGCGTTAGCTGCGCAGCATTTGTGCACCGCCGCCGTCAGTGTCAGCCAGTTTGCCGTGGCATACGGAGCTCCATCGCAGTCTTTAACACTGGTAGCATGCCGCGACAGCGTGGACGTGAACCGTATGTGCAGTTGACGGACTTTGAGCGAGGGCATATAGTGGGCATGCGGGAGGCCGGGTGGACGTACCGCCGAATTGCTCAACACGTGGGGCGTGAGGTCTCCACAGTACATCGATGTTGTCGCCAGTGGTTGGCGGAAGGTGCATGTGCCCGTCGACCTGGGACCGGACCGCAGCGACGCACGGATGTACGCCAAGACCGTATGATCCTACGCAGTGCCGTAGGGGACCGCACCGCCACTTCCCAGCAAATTAGGGACACTGTTGCTCCTGGGGTATCGGCGAGGACCATTCGCAACCGTCTCCATGAAGCTGGGCTAAAGTCCCGCACACCGTTAGGCCGTCTTCCGCTCACGCCCCAACATAGTGCAGCCCGCCTCCAGTGGTGTCGCGACAGTCGTGAATGGAGGGACGAATGGAGACGTGTCGTCTTCAGCGATGAGAGTCGCTTCTGCCCTGGTGCCAATGATGGTCGTATGCGTGTTTGGCGCCGTGCAGGTGAGCGCCACAATCAGGACTGCATACGACCGAGGCACACAGGGCCAACACCCGGCATCATGGTGTGGGGAGCGATCTCCTACACTGGCCATACACCTCTGGTGATCGTCGAGGGGACACTGAATAGTGCACGGTACATCCAAACCGTCATCGAACGCATCGTTCTACCATTCCTAGACCGGCAAGGGAACTTGCTGTTCCAACAGGACAATGCACGTCCGCATGTATCCCGTGCCACCCAACGTGCTCTAGAAGGTGTAAGTCAACTACCCTGGCCAGCAAGATCTCCGGATCTGTCCCCCATTGAGCATGTTTGGGACTGGATGAAGCGTCGTCTCAGGCGGTCTGCACGTCCAGCACGAACGCTGGTCCAACTGAGGCGCCAGGTGGAAATGGCATGGCAAGCCGTTCCACAGGACTACATCCAGCATCTCTACGATCGTCTCCATGGGAGAATAGCATCCTGCATTGCTGCGAAAGGTGGATATACACTGTACTAGTGCCGACATTGTGCGTGCTCTGTTGCCTGTGTCTATGTGCCCGTGGTTCTGTCAGTGTGATCATGTGATGTATCTGACACCAGGAATGTGTCAATAAAGTATCCCCTTCCTGGGACAATGAATTCACGGTGTTCTTATTTCAATTTCCAGGAGTGTATTATTACTAGGCTAAGGCTTTTAGGGACACTGATGTCCAACTATTACGTAATCTTGTGGCTATATCTTTGATCGTTGTCAATTAGCCATCGACGTAAGCTCTACTGTGAAGAATGAGTCTAAATTCGTGGAAGCAAGACACACGGCTTTATCTTCTCGCAAAACGCGAATTCATTAGAAGGCTATAGGAAGGGAATCATTCTTCCCTCTAGACGTTGTTAACAGCAACACAATTTCTTTCATTCAGTTTTTCCGGCAGCTTATTTCTCATTAATTTCATACATTAAAAAAAGATCTTTCTTCTCACATACTGACTACACGGAAAGCGATTTTTCACTGCGCTTTACCCATGTCGCTTCGAATCAGTTTATGTATAAAGTTCATGATCTCACTACAATTCCTTCTTTGTGCCGGATGATTTTCCAACCAGTTGGTAGCTCGCACCTTTCCCATGATCCATGCATCACAATCCATCGTTTATTATCATTTATGTTATGTAAAGAATATTAGCTATGTGTATGGGCTAAGAAGTCACACTTAACATTCTTGTCAAGGTTGGTAACTTAAGGTAACGCAGCCACTGCCGGAGTCATCACGATTGGTTCGAATACCACTCGTTTACAACTTCTATCACTAGATTGTATGCCACTGCTCTGGATAGCCACCCAAGTCACAATGCATTTAATAGCACTATTTAGTACCACTTTGTTTCTTGTTGTCCGTCACAGGCAAAAACTGCAACACGAAGTAGGATGCGTTTCTGACAGCTCTGTCCAATGTGAGACCTCATTGTGCTGCAGTAGAAGTCCCTAAGCGTTTTAGTATGGAATTAAACACACTCTTTGTATGTTCATGGTAAATCTCCATTTATGTGATTTGGCAGCGAATCCACAACACACTAAAGGCAATTTCTAGAGGACAGTGACCAAGAAGTTCACGATTAGCCAGCGAAGAAAAACGGGTGACAAGTGGAGCGGCTGAAACGGCCAAGGAAAAAGCGGTACGTATGGTTGTTGGATGAGGTATTAGACTGATATCACTAAAAGTGCTCGGGCGTTGTAATGATGAAATGTGGCATGTGGAGTTCCTGCACCTCAAGTTCTAAATCCTCACCGGCCGGAGTGGCCAAGCGGTTCTAGGCGCTACAGTCTGGTACCGCGCGACCGCTACGGTCGCAGGTTCGAATCCTGCCTCGGGCATGGATGCGTGTGATGTCCTTAGGTTAGTTAGGTTTAAGTAGTTCTAAGTTCTAGGGGACTGATGACCTCAGAAGTTGAGTCCCATAGTGCTCAGAGCCATTTGAACCATCTAAATCCTCCTTGACACAGTACTGACTCTTCACGATGTTGGATTTGAGATAGTATTTTGGATCCCTGGGCAGTTCAAAACATCACACATGAAATTTATTCACTTTGACGCTTAACAATGCTAGTTTCTGGTTAGAAACTGTTAGACTACTGTTTAACGTATGTGAGAACAGCTTTATAGGATAATGCGAATAGTCTCATGAGAATACTCTCCGGTCTAAAAGTTACCTTTGCTGACGTAGCGAAGGGAACAGTCTGTTGCAGCTTTACATAGCGGTTGGATTATTATTCATTAACTTGTTTCCAGTGGAAGCATACTGTGGGAGCAACAAAATGAAACAGTCGAAACAGTCCGTTGTAGCTTTGAAATATGTATTTGGTTTAGTATTTCAAGGGTATGAACAAGTACCATTCACACTGACACATTGGTATTTCAGTTTCACAATTGAGCCTGTCGCTGGCCATCTCTGGAAATGCTCTGCAGTTTGCAATCTCATTTGCACCCTCCTTGACCACTGGGAGAGATAATTGTAGTCCTCTGACCGCCAGCACATGCTGTTCGGAGCAGAAGCGTTCCATCGTTTCGGCGTTTTTAAATCACGTTAGTTACTATTGAATTATGCGTCTGGATCAAAAGGTAGAAACGCTCTGTGAGGCGGAAATGGAAAAAATCGTGTGAGTGGGTAAAAGGTGATCAAGATAAATTCAGTGCGATATACAGCATTTCCAAATATGATTTATATTCTGAAATTATATTAATTAAAAAATGAAAAGAAAATGAACGAATGATGACAAGTATTTCTCGCGCAAAAAATGCTTCCAAAAACTACAGTATATGCATAGAAAGAAAGTTTGTAAGTCAGCAAACAATTAAAAAAAGGTACCTTATATGTTTTCCGTTCACATCGCAGCACCATTTACCGGAAGAGAATTATCGGTGACGAGTGAAAACCAGTTTAATTGATCATTTATTTAAGTGTAACTTTATGAGGTGGCACTAGTTAATAACCTTCTAAAAGCAACCAAAAACGTAAATTTAATGCTAAAATTCCGACAGATTCTTATCCAAGTAAATAACTACATAAATTCTGAAAATAATTTACTTTATATGTACTTAATCTTGACATAAGATACGTTCTCGGTCTCTAAAAAAAGTTGGCAACCCTCGTCTTGGTTCATGTCTAGCCGAAAAGACTGAGAAAATGGATAGGCCCTACCTGAAATCACTCAAACGCAGACACTGAGTGTGAACGATCCTCTAAATACTAGTGTCAGTCGATTGACTCATATTAAATGAAACCACCGATACCCTGGGTGGGAGAGAAAAATAATCATATTTGTGACTTGACTACAGAGACAAGTTTCCTTCGATTGTTTCATTCGACTGAAGAAAACGGTTGAACGAAGTAACAACTGATTGGTCAATCGGTGGTTACGACCATCCATTTGTCCCATCCCTACGCTGAGGTACTGGTTTCCTATCATTACGCTGATGCACTGGATTCGACTGCTGATAATCATCTCAACTTTTTGTGTGGTGCAGAGGTCTCGGACGGGTGCCGTTAAGATTTGTACAGTTAAATGACGAGCCACTTGAATAAATAGGTAAAGAAACTGTTAGGAAAGTCACTGAAATGGTGGAAGACTTAACGAGACTGTGAGAAATACAACATTACGTACTTAATTTTGCCGTTCAGTTCTGCAGTCTGAGGCATTAGTGCTTTATAGACTACTAAATATGTTCGTACTATAAGTAACATCTGCCTTAATTTTGGAAAAAAAGCTCTGAGGTTGTGCATACGGAGCACTGCATAGCAAGGCAATGTCTCATGAACTGGGGTGAGGTTTCGAAGTGAAGTTCCGAAGTCGGCTGTCAGTGATTCTTAATGATCAAGCAAGTTACATTTTAGTTACGGAAAGACTTCAAGATTCGTAAAATGTATTCTGCACGCTGGGGTACAAGTACGTATAATTGTGACTTTTCCGGTTTTCTGAACCAGTGGGGCGACTTAGTGATCGAGTACGTGCTTATATCACATCGCGGAGTAAGAACCCAGCTGATGGTGGTACTGCATAAAAGCGGCAGACTTGTTGACCTTTGATTGACGCAATTAAATTCCATTTGCCTCTGTGGAAACTTGATGTGCGGTGTTTTGTGTGTCTTTTGAGCAGTTGTCTCTCAACTATATTTCTGTTTTGTAGTTGCGTAGATTATCGGCATAGGTTGCTACGAGTCAGCTGCAGGAGGTGTATACACAGCGGTGTTTCAGTCCGGAACCTCGCTGGTGCAGGTTCGAATCCTGCCTGGGGCATGGATGTGTGTGATGTCCTTAGGTTAGTTAGGTTTAAGTAGTTCTAAGTCTAGGGGACTGATGACCTCAGTGGTATACGTTTTCCAGTATAGTGTTAATATCTCGGAATTTTTCCGATGGTAGATAGATACATATAGGACTTTAGATATTTACTCTAGAGTAGTGAGAAGTTTAACTGTGTCTCGCTGGTCAAAGTGAAGCCGACGAACCAATTAAGGCTGACTTGGCAGAGAAGCAGTGCAGAGGTTTAATAACCTGGATCTTTACATAAATATTTTCGCGTGACTATGCGAAGCAATATGTCACATAATTTCCATCACGCGCTGCACATCACTAGCAGTGCTAGCATTCTGGTCGAGGGTTGGACTTTTGCACTACGCTGCGGAAGCTCTAAGAACGTAAGTGGAAGCAATCTTCCAAGTTCTTTCTTTCTGATCGCTGTTTAATTGTCTTTTACCTGGCTTGTGAGATAAATGTCACTTTACGTATATGTATTACTATGGTATTGTTGTTTCCTGTCTACTGTGTATTACTTGGCTACTAACTCAACCGCATGAATGATGTTTCGAGGAGATTTCATACTACGATTCTAAATTTTTGGCATATACCAGCATTATTCTTCTCTTACGAATGCCGTGAAGAGATATATTGTGTGAATTCATTCATTCTGTTCGCATTTCATCACTACCAGTGTTTGTACAGTTCAGAGAAAATACTTTTCTGTTTTTAGAAAGAGTTGTTCCTACGTTGTTTCCACTGCTCTCTACGTAAAAATATGGGTACTTGAAAGTGCTTATTTCGTTCTTTTTCTTTTTGTTCCTCGTATGCTGAGAAGAGTCAGTTCCTTTGTAACAATGGTAAATTCATTCATAGTGGCATAGTCATTCCATAACCTTCACTCATTGTTATTCGAGCATGCTTTTATCCCAGAAATATTCACAAAATTTTCTTATTTCAAAAACGTCGTCGTTAGCAAAAGACCTGTTTAGCAAACATAGCACATGCTTCATTCTAAATTCTATACTCAATAGTACCATCTAGAAATAGTGATTGCTTCTCGTTGGCTTTAACAAAATTATATTACCACGTTAATTGTTAGTTCCTGTCCCGTTGATCATATTAACATTAAGCATTATGATGTGAACCCTGCCAAATGAAAGCATACTGCCCATACTTCTTACAAAAAAGTGTTTACATGGCAACATGTAGGACTTTAACAGTTTTATAATACACTATGGGTAATTAGAAAACTGTTCACTGATCTCCGCTTCGATAAGGGGCTTGTTAAAGAAAAATATCTTTTTTCCGCGTTTGGAAATACCGTTTCAGTCTGCCAGTTATTTCGTTTCCCTGGGCAGACGTCGAAAAGTTTTAAGAAATGAATAGTTTACTCATTTCGCTGCTAAAGGTAGATCAGATAAAATCATGATCGTATGACCGTCTAGCACTGTTAGCTCGAATACCATTGTTACTCTCAACTTGTTCGTTTCAGTAAATTTCATCACTGAATATATGCAATGAGAGGCTGTTGGTAACATTTCAAATCGCTCAAACACATAGTAGAAGTATTTTACTTCACTGATTTTTATGTCTGAAATAGAAGATTAGAACTATGCTCCTTGTTCATTCTATCTTCTTGATAAAGCAATTTATTTCGACTGGGTGGTTTTGACTACATGGAACTGGAAATTCTGTGTTTTTGAAAATTTACAACTAGGCCACGTCTCCAAACTTATTGTTATGATACATTTTAAAGCCAGTTTTTGCTCTTCCTGATTTTTTATATACTTTTTAAGACTCGCCAAGAACCGTCCTTGAAAGGCATTTGCTACTTTTTCATTGAAGGGTACGAGGCTATGCACATTACTGACCGTCATTCTTTTAAAATTACTTAAATATAAATTCTGATATGGATTTTTGTGTGAACAGTACCCAACAATGAAGAACTAAATCACAAAAATTCTTGTCTAGATGGAGCTAATTTGCTCGTGGGAGACTTCAAGACAAACTTCTACGTAGCTATGATATTAGAATAACAAACTTTGTTACGTCTGATTTTAGCTACTTTTAGGAGTTCTATTGCTATACGAATATGGCCGTTCGATGCTAACGCATTGCTATACATCACACGGTGCAGTAATATCGTGGTTTCTTTATATGTTCTGTTGCAGTCAGAAAAAAATGGTTATCTTTCTCACTGCCACAATCACACGAAGAATATGTGTTCATTCGAGGCAGTAGAAATGTTCTGCAGTCTCCCGCGATTAAATCGAAATCCTAGGGTACCACTGCGACATAGTGTCTCCCTTTAATTCTGTAATAGCGGTGCAGGTTTTTATTCCATCGGGCGCTGTTTCTATTTGCTTTTTTATTCCAATCTTACATGGTGTAAGAAAGGTACGTTATACCATATTTTATCTGTACATTTCCCTGGTGTATGACAGTATGATGTGATACATATTGCGGTTTTATGTTAAAAGACACACTGCTCACTAGATGTATATATTTATATAGGTCATCGCCTAAAGAACTCATTTGTGATCAGAGACTGGAATAAAAACGCATTTTACAGTATTGTATCACTGTACACTCGATTATGTCGCAGTTGGTGAAACTGTTTCTATTTCTTGTGATATGTAGGAAATTGTCGGTGGCACTGTACTGTATTTCACTAAACCATTGTACACAGCTTTCTTGGTCAGAGCGTCTACTTCTTCATCTCTCTTTATTCTGCAATGTGTCTTCATCCAGTACGTAATCGGTACTCTTATTTATATAATAAAGTTCCTGAATTGCTTTTATAGTGGGATGTGCGGTATGGTGTTGTTGAAATTGTAGCATTTTAACATAATCAGTTATGAGTTTCAGATAACTAATAACTGTTTCTTCACCAACTCCTTTCAACTATTTTAGTCCCCCTAAAATCTTCGTTAAATTCTGCAGTGAGTATGGGCACTACGTCATGAAGCTTGAATTTATCTCCACGGCTAGCCTTGCCATCTACGAAAGCACTTCCTGCTACATAATAGTTTTGTTTAGAACAATTTGAGTAGCCGAGACGATGGCCGTGATGCTAAATTGACAGCTAAAAGTTTGTCATTCAGTGGACGTCTGGTGTGCTGAAGGTCCATTTAAATGTTCAGTGATTTTTACAATAGGGATTTCTGAGCCAACTCGAACTGGGGAAGCAGCCGAGTATTCACGAGATATCCTAGGCGCTGCGGCACATGTTTGTTGGGCAGTCGACCAAAAGTCTGCATTAACAAATTCCGATCTCTAATAAGGCCTTATATGGACTTCCGATGCATCTTCTACAATTCAGCAATACAAAATACCCTAGAAAAACTCGATAAGTATTGCTATAAGAGGAACATATTATGTATAGGAGCATTCAAATCAATTGAATCATCGCTTTAATGGTGGAATCAAACGAAACGCTGTCTGAACTACGCTGGCAAAACATCAGCGCCAAATTCCTTTTAAAATTTGTAAATTGTTGATTGGGCTGTAGGTTGTTGTGGTCTTCAGTATGAAGACTGCTTTATTGCAACTCCGCAAGTTAGTCTATTCTATACAAGGTTCTCTATGTCTGAATAAAAAATGCATTATCAGCCTACTATTTGTAGTCAAGCCTTGGTCTCTCTCTGCAATTTTAACCCACTACACTGCTCCCACTTATCAAATGTATGGTTTCTAGATGCCTCAGGATGTCTCTTATCAACAGACCAATTCTTTCCGTCAGGTTGTGCCACGTGTTTTTTGTCCTCAATTCGATTCATTACCACTTCATTAGCTACACTAACTACCTGTCTAATCTTTGGCACTCTTATGTAGGATCACATAGAGGTGAGCTTCTTTTTTCCTCTTAGCGGTATTGTTTCATTTCTGTACAAGTATACGCTCCAGACAAATACCCTCAAATAATACTTCCCCTTCCCATAATTAATTTTAAATTCGATGTTGACAAATATCTCTTTTTCAGAAACGCTCTTCTTGCAATCGCCAGTTTGAATTTTTCATCGTCTTCTCTTCAGTTGCCCAAACACCAAAACTCACCTACTACGCCGCGCGGGGTAGCCGAGCGGTGTTGGGCGACTTGCCACGGTTCACGCGGCTCCTCCCGTCGGAGGTTCGAGTCCTCCTTCAGGCGTGGTTTTATGTGTTGTCCTTAGCATAAGTTAGTTTAAGTTACATTACATAGTGTGTAAACCTAGGGACTGGTGACCCCAGCAGTTTGGTCCCATAGGAACTTACCACAAATTTCCAATTCCAGCTACTACTTTTAGTTTCTCATTTCCAAGTATAATTCCTTCAGGTTCTCTTGATGTAGTTCAATAACATTCCATTATTCTAATTTTACTTTAGCAGATATTCAGTTTATAACCTCTTTTCAAATCCTCATCCATTCCGTTCAGCTGATCTTCCACGCCCTTTACCGTTTCAGACTGAATTACAGTGTCATCGACAAACTTCAAAGTTGTTTCTCTCCTCTACACTTCAAATCCCTTTCAAAATTTCTCCTAAGTTTCGTTAGTGCTTGCTCGATGTGCAATTTGAATAACCACGGGGTGGACTACAAACCTGTCCCACTCCTTTCTCAACAGTTGCTTCTTCCCCTTGACCTATTTCGACTTGCATAGCTGCAATCTGGTTTCCGGATAAGTTGCAAATAAGCTTCCGGTCCTTACAATTTATCTCAGCTAGTTTCAGAATTTCAGTGACTGTATTCCATTCAGTATCAAAGGCTTTATCTAAATACATAAATGGTAGAACAGAAGAGTCACTTTCTTCCGCGTTTCTTCTAGGTTCAGCAATCTAGTTAGTATTGCCAAGTGTGTTCCCACATTTCTCCGAAATCCAAAATGATATGACTCCGCAGTCAGCTGCTACCAGTCTTTCCAGTGTTCAGTAAATAATTATCATCAGTATTTTGCTATCAAGATCATTGAGCTTATGACGTTACAGAGAGATTAACTGACTGATACATGACTGGCAAGTTGAAGCATTGTGGCCGGGCCAGTGAGGTAAGTGCCGCCACGTGGTAGATGGGGCCTGTGCGAGGGAGGCCAGTTGACGGATGTTGCTCGTATTACGCCACAAGGGGGAGAGGGCCACCGCGTGGCTGTGGACCCTGGCAGCTTGGCATGGCATGGCATGGCATGGAGTGGCATGACATGGCGACGTCCCGACTGTGGATACACATCTGCCCTGGAAATGTTTTGCAATTTAAAATCTGGTTTCGAAATTTCTGCTTCACCATTGCATAACATATTTGAAATCTTACGATGTGGCCAAGTCTCTTCCACGTATACAGACATCAATTACTTTTGTGTAACTAAGTGTTAGCAATGGTTAAACTGTGCTCTGTACAAAAATCAGTCAGGTAGCTTCCCGTTTTACTCCTTTCCCCCAGTTCATGTTCAGCTTTTATTTTTTTCTTTCTCTTTTCTTTCTACTATCGAATTCCAGTTCTTACTGCAATTATGTTTTCGTCTCCCTTAACGATCTAATTTTTTTATCTCATCATTCATTCTTTCCCTCTGTTCGCCATCTACAGACCTAGCAGCCGCGGAACTGTGTTGGATGTTGGGTTTGTGTCTCTCTCGGCTACGATAATGTGTAGCAAGTTAAAACCGTGAATGAGTTTGGACAACGGGTCCGGATACCTCTGCACGTCATTGTGTTGCAGGTGTCAGCCTCTGTGACATTAGACAGAAACGAAGTGGAATTAGGGGACAGTTTGATACTTTAACTCGATCCATGAGACGGATATTATACATCCAAAATGCTATTTGATTTAATTAATATAAATTTCTTGATTTTCCTGGAATTTGGGTTCGTCCAAATGTTGTGACCTTTGCATGAATATCATTCCCTTCATCCTCACTCTGTTACATGGCAACGTTTTCCAAAAACTGTCAAGTAACCTGTTTAATAATCAAATATGCATATTATATTACTACATCGAGTCAAATCACTAACGCTACATGGAAATTGCAAATAATAATAGCAATTTCCAATGACTGCAATTCTTGTTTAACTCTATGTCCTTTCCTCTTGGTTCAGTGAAGGAGTCTTGGGGCTTTTAGCTGGATGGCAAAAGTGAGAGTCGCTAGGAGGAATTGCATTAGCTGTAAAGATGTGTCTCCTGAAAGTAGAGTCTCGTGCAGGTAAAACACAGGAGAGAGTTGTCTCATGGCTGAGCACAGGAGGAGCAGCTAGCGAGGAAGGCGAGTCTGTACGTAAATCTTTATGGCGAGCGAAGCAAATAGAATCCCTTCGAGGAGTGAAAAAAATCTGAAGGACCGAAGAAATCACAAAGAAATAACATGGTGACGTCCACGGGACCAGCTGTTACGCCCAGAGGCCAGCCCAAATATTTGTTCAAAATTTAGTAAGGAGTTCTATGATTATCTCATAGTAATTATTTTTGAACGAAGGGAGAGTTCCTGCGCATGGAGAACTTCTCAGTAGCCGTAACTACAAATCTGCTATGTAGCAGAGGAGAGTTCCTGCCTCCTTGTCCACAACAAGGGAGAGATATACTTTATTGGTTAACAATGGTAAAATCCGTAAGAGTGGAGAATTTGTTTGCATGTTTGTTAAATTATCGTTGGTCAGAACTCTTAAGATACGTTGTAATTGTCCGCCGAGACTCCGACGCCAGCAGAACTAGCTACGTTTTGGAAAAGTGAGAAATAGCACATATCACTTTAAGATGCCGTGAAGGACATTTGCTCCGGAGCCTTTGTAGAGAACACTTCTTCTCGGTATGTCTTAGTGCTGCAGAGTGAGAAGTCTACAACAGAGCAGAAGTCAGAGGCTGGTGCTGAACTTAGAATTACCAGCCATTCCTGCACTCGTTTTCTTCTCTCGTACATCTGTATGCTCCTCAGTATATTTTGTTTCTATACGGAGTTTAGCCCAACTTTACCTCTCACTCCATAAAATCTACGTATTACTAAAAGCTTTGTTCCCACAAACCTAATATGATCTGAACTGTAACTGATCGTAATTCAACTTGTCTTTACGTTAAATGCGCAATTGAAGTAAAACAATTATTTGGCCCTAATCAAAATTTCCAATTACCTCGTGTCTTGACAGTATTGTTGCAGATTTCTCGAAGACACAACAGCAAACAGCATGCAAGCCTTGGCTAAGTTTGATTTCTATTCCTAAATATATTTTCGAACTGTTGCATGTGGTAATGCGTAATGACAAATAGCGGGATGGGCAGAGTAACTATTTCTATAAAATGATATGCCAAGAGAAAGATTTTAGAATTAAGAATATGTTCAAAAAGACTTCGCGTGATCTTCACACATAACATAGGTCTGAATAGTACTATGCTTAACAAAGTGAACAATGATTTAAAGATGGTGTAACAGGTGCATGACTAAGCTATTTATTGCTAGCGCACTCGAGCAGATGTAACTTCGATGGATTGCTCACGCGCTGCCTGCGACATGTAAGCTACAATAGAATCGCAGACCAGAGAGCAGCAGCAGTAGTAGTAGTAGCTCGCAGTCGAGCGATTGGGTGAGATAGCTCGTAGAAAGATGTTGTCTAGTTGTATAGCTCACAGAGAGCGCTTGTGTCCTGTATGGAATTACCAAGGCCGGTCGTGGAAAACGATGGCGGTACCTGAGCGATGTAGTATAAGGTAAAAGCAAAAATTATTATTATTTATTGCCGCGCGCATATGTAATTTGCAACAACTCATTTTGTACTATTGTTACATCAGAGTCACATATAAATAATTTTCAATAATTTTTCAATAATAATCCTTCTTATAAAGATAACTTTCGACAGTCATTCACCCGAATTTAATGTTTTTACTAATTTCTCCTATCCCTAGTCATGCCAATTATCATAAAGAGAAATCTTTTTTTTATGCATACCAAAATCTGGAGGCCAGCTCTGCACTGGGCTCTTATAGGAGCAGATATATACGGGTTATCCGGCGACTTAATTGAGGTAAGAATCTTCAGTTTATTCAGAATGACTTTTCAGGGCCATGACGCAGCATTGCTGACGTCTAGATTTTCCAGTT
The DNA here is from genome assembly GCF_023897955.1 of Schistocerca gregaria. NCBI lineage: Eukaryota > Metazoa > Arthropoda > Insecta > Orthoptera > Acrididae > Schistocerca > Schistocerca gregaria. Next base: position 886,504,432 of record NC_064920.1, on the reverse strand, counting down.
TAGATTCACAGTCACTTAATTATTGAAAGGATATATATGAGTCACATTTTTATTGGGAGGTTACGGAATTTTAACTGTTAGGAGGTTACAAGGGTATAACGTTAGCAGAGAATTTCTATGAAAGTCAAACTGGTGTTTGTTCATACTCTTCTGGAATCTTTACTTACCCCATTAACTTTACCTGCAATTATTGGCCATATTACCGAAAAGTTTTGTGATTCGTTTCACGCATGCATCCATCTGTGCCAGAGCAATAGTATGTATTTTCAATCCATTGTTCACTTAATAACTGGTTGTGTTCTTGCTCCGTGGGAAAATATTTTTGATGTATTTTAGTAACAAATCACATTGTTATAGTGACTCTTTGTATCTTTTTATAATTTGATGGATTCCATTATCAGTATGTCCGTGAGAGATGCTGCTTAACTGAGTCACCAGTAGTAATTTTCATTAAATAAGCCATTATCCGTTGCGTGAATTTGTTTTCTTTTAATTAACATTATCTAATAGGGAGCTCGCAATCTCTGTAGATCTCCAAGCATCTCTCAACTGTTGTAAACTGCTCAACAGACACCTAACAACTTCCGTACAAGTTGATACTCCAAACGTCGCATCATTACGACGAACTCACTGTCGAACCTGAGAGCTTTGTATTATTTCAACACGCTGAGAATGAGATTACGCTGAGCCATTTTATTTATTACCTGAGTATGCATACACGAATTAATATATGGCGGCTAGCCTCAAGATACCTATTCTACTTCGCTCCTGCGACACCATTGGTACACTACCCGCTGTTACTGCGCATCCGATCGCACCCGCGTTTTTACGTGCATATTGTTGTAGTGTTTCAGTGAAGTTTATAAGAGCGCGATTCATTCTTTGAGCTTAGACCGTGTTCATCGTACTCTTATTGTTTTTCAGAAGTATTTGATGGTGTGGGAGGCTGATCCAGACTGTAGTACAAAAGCAGTCCTTTCTCTGATAAATAGAGAACGTGGATGTTCACTCTTAGCATCAAAAAATATAAACGAGGCACGTGTATTCTGGCTTCGAGTTCGCCTCAGCTGTGCACGTTTCTCAGCGTGTGTAATCAGAATGCATACCGCGGGGCATGCACCGGCTGCAGCGCATCGGCCAATGGCCCGGTGTAAGCAAGGCGCCACCTGTCTGGCGGCCGATTGTTTACCGCAAGCAGCGTGAGGTGTGGCGTAAACAGGCGCTGCTATTCCGAGCGTCAAGTTTACAGTGGTCGGCAAGGGCACCTGATAAATCTCCGCGGATCGTTCGCCTTGCGTCACATCACGCAGTCGGTAACATATGCGATCGTGTTAAAGCAAATAAACACGCCGTGAACCAAGGACGACAGATAATAGAGGACTTTGTGCTGTGTAGCACCGACACAGTACAACAGCAGTAAGATATTACTTTTTCTTGATTCTGTTGCTTGAATTGTCCTTGCCATGTCAGATCCAATTTTTTTCCATTTTTTCATTGTTTAGAAGCGTTTGTCTATCCTGGACTCCATAAAGATGTTCACGTATTTCACTGTGCTTTTGTAAAAAAGTTTCGTTTTCCAATTGAAGAAAATGGTCAGAATGCGTGCGACTTCACATTTCAACTGTGTGTCTGCCCTAAATGTGAAGAGGAAGTCGGCGGGAGTGACCAAGCGGTTCTAGGCACTGCAGTCTGGAACCGCGCGGCCGCTACGGTCGCAGGTTCGAAACCTGCCTAGGGCATGGATGTGTGTGTTGTCCTTAGGTTAGTTAGGTTCAAGTAGTCCGAAGTTCTAGGGGACTGATGACCTCAGCAGTTAAGACCCATAGTGCTCAGAGCCATTTGAACTTTTTTTTTTTTTTTTTTTTTTTTTTAATACAGGAAGATTAATGTTGAACGTCGTCTCGAGCACAGGGTCGTTTGTGAAAGAGCACAAATCCGATGGGGACGAATGCGAAGCGGATTCATCGTACGACCTTGTCAAAGGAATCTTCCCGGTAGTTTGGTTCAAATGGCTCTGAGCACTATGGGACCTAGCTTCTGAGGTCATCAGTCCCCTAGAACTTAGAATTACTTAAACCTAACTAACCTAAGGACATCACACACATTCATGTCCGAGGCAGGATTCGAACCTGCGACAGTAGCGGTCGCGCGGCTCCAGACTGTAGCGCCTAGAACCGCTCGGTCACTACGGCCGGCCCGGTAGTTCGCATTAAACAATTTAGAGAAATGGCGGAAAACGTAAATGTAGATGGTGAAGTACGGATATGAAACGCCATCCGATCAAATGAGAGGCCAGTTTTTTGACGCTGAGCTACCTCGTTCGCTCGAGGAGTGGAGAAAACCAATTCTAATTTATATTCATATTGGTGTCGTATATTACAGTCTGTATGTATTTTACCCGACGACGGGATTCCCTGTATATTCTGAGCAGTTCTATGTATAAGAATCAAACATGTAATAATGTCAGACATCTAAATCATCTCTTGTTGTTATATAACGAGAACGAAGGTTTCAGGGGAAAGTCAGGTATCAATGCATATTTTTAGAAGTAGAAAACCAATCTATGAATTTAAAACGAGGCACAGTAGGGGAGTTCTTACAGTTTGATTGGGGAATAATTTTCTTTCTTCTTCTTCTTCTGCTTCTGTTCAAGAGTTAAGAATTTGCATATTTCCATGGTCATATTTTTCTCGGCCTTCTCGATATTGCCGTGGTTACTTTGGGTGCTGCAAGTTTGCACAAATAAGAAATTAGAAATTATTTAAATTGACGATTCCAATTCCTAGATGAAATCCCGTATAACTCGAAATGTGTTATTTAGGTATGCGTGTTCTGGATGGATCTATGAAAGGCGTTAGACTTATCTACTACGAAGAGTGCTGGAAACTAATGCTTCATAATTTTTTATATGCCAACTATTAAAGCTTTTTAAGTAAAAAAACAGTAGTAATTTCCTACATCTTTATTGTTCACGTCTACATATTTATTTCGAAACAGCCGGCCACGCTAGTCTGGCGGTTCTGGGCGCATCAGTCTGAAACCTTGCGGCTACTACGGTCACAGGTTCGAATCCTGCCTCGGGTATGGATGTGTGTGATGTTCTTAGGATAGTTAGGTTTAAGTAGTAGGGGACTGATGACCTCAGATGTTAAGTTCCATAGTGCTTAGAGCCATTTTAACAATTTGAACCATTTCTCAACATAGTCACTTCATACTATCAGAGTGAAGTCGTCTAACGCGTCTCTTAAGTTTTGGAAACAGATGAAAACTGGATGCGGCAAAGTCAGGACTCTAAAGGGGATGATTAATGACAGTGAAGGCAAGGTGTCGCGTATTGCAGATGGCGCAGCGGTCGTGTGTTGTGTGGCATTGTCACGCTGAAAAAGAAGGTGCTTCACTCGTGGACGAAATCTTTAAATTCGAAACTCGATTACACCGTGTAGTTACATTACACACCGCCATGTTATACGCTACAACTGAACCCCTCTAGTGACAGAGGGCTATGTAGACACGAAAAATAATGCTGTAGAATGTGAATACGTTAGTATTATTTTTAAAAAAACGTTAAGAGTTTTCACATATAAATCTGGAGGCATTACTTTTCAGCACGCCCCCGTGGCTGTAGACAAAATTTATGTTACTTGTTTTAGAGGGAAGGCTGTCACAGCAATACTGGGAGCATGTACAAGCAGTTTAGCAGTAATGATTTATTGCGCTAATTGCCACAAATAAAACTAAAAGAATGTCTCACAGGCTGCTAACAGCAGAGATCACGTAAGATACGTAGAAGTTGGCCGGTTGTTAGAGTGCTACTGTTATGAGGGTCTATGGAAAGTGGTTGAAGGACAGGGAAACCACGAGTAGGCGACAAGTTGTTAGACATCCACACCTCATCACAGAACATGGTGTTTGGAGGTTTGCCTGCTCTGTAAAGCAGGATAAGCGGCAATTTGTGGCACATCTGACGGCAGAGTGTTTCAATACTGACTCGTTGACATATTTAATTACGATTGCAATGGCCTCGCGATCATCGTGATTGGTCAGTGGAAAAGTAAATTATTGTTACACCAAGTGCAGCAGTTCCCTGATATAATATTTGATTAAAAGTATCCGGACACCTGGCTGAAAATTACTTACAAGTTCGTGACGCCCTCCATCGGCAATATAGTGTTGGCCCACCCTTAGCCTTGACGACAGCTTCCATTTTTGCAGGCATACGTTCAATAAGGTGTTGGAACGTTTCTTGAGGAAAGTCAGCCCATTCTTCACGGAGTGCTGCACTGAGGAGAATTATCGATGTGGTCGGTGAGGCCTGGCACGAAGAAGGCGTTTCAAAACATCCCAAAGGTGTTCTATAGGATTCAGGTCAGGACTGTGTGAAGCCCAGTCCATTACAGGGATGTTCTGTCGTGTAACCACTCCGCCACAGGCCGTGCATTACGAACAGGTGCTCGATCGTGTTGGAAGATGCAATCGCCGTCCCCGAATTGCTCTTGAACGGTGGGAAACCAGAAGGTGCTAAAAACTTCTATGTAGACCTGTACTGTGATAGTGCCACACAAAACAACAAGGGGCGCAAGCCCCATCCATGAAAAACTCGACCACACCGTGACAGCACCGCATCTGAATTGTATTGTTGACACTACACACACATGACGTTCACCGGGCATTCGCCATACCCTCACCCTGCCATCGGATCGCCATATTATGTACCGTGATTCGTCGCTCCACACAGCGGTTTTCCACTAACAATCGTTCAGTGTTTCCGCGATTTGCACCAAGCGAGTCGTCATTTCACATTTACCGGCATATGAGCAGCCGCTCGACCATCAAGTCCAAGTTTTCTCACCTCCTGCTAACTGTCATAATACTTGCCGTGGATTTTGATGTAGTCTGGAATTCCTGTACGATTGTCTGAATAGGTGTCTGCCTATTACACATGACGACCCTCTTCAACTGTCGTTGGTCACTGTCAGTCAACAGACGAGATCGGCCTGTACGCTTTTGTGTTGTACGTGTCCCTTCATGTTTTCACTTCATTATCACATCGGAGACAGTGGCCCTAGGGATGTTTAGGTGTGTGTAAATGTCGCATGCAGACGTATGACACAAGGGACACCCAATCACCTGACCACGTTCGAAGTCTGTGAGTTCCGCGGGGCACCCCATTCTGCTCTCTCACGATGTCTAATAACTACTGAGGTCAATGATATAGAGTACCTGGCAATAGGTGACAGCACAATGCACCTAATATGAAAAATGTATGTTTTGGGTGGTGTCCGGAGGCTTTTGATCACATAGTGTATGACAAACACCAGCTCGAAAAATACATTGCGGCACAGATGTCACCTGCGGGGACAGTATTATGCTATGATGAACATTAACTTGGGCTTCCAAGGCACCTGTGGTAGTAATCGAAATCACCATAACGGATACGGACTATGTCATCATTATTGGGGACCGACTGCGTCTGTGCATACTTGTTGTATTACTCCACGGTGATGACGTCTTTCTGCAGGTTATAGCGTCTTCCAGCAAGGTAACTGTTCATTTCAGAAGGCCAGATTCATGCAATAGCGATTTGGGGATCATGCTAGTGAACTCACGGTGGTGTCTTGTCCACCAAATTCACCTGATTTGAAGCCGACTGGACCCATGCGGAATGCTATCTGGTGTTAGTCCCGCACCTACAAACCAATCGCTCGTAATTTCCGGGTATTACATGACCTGTGCATAGACATCTTATGACACATACCTCCATAAACCTACCAAGAACTTGCTAAATTCGTGTTACTCAGAATCACTGCTGTATTGCGTCCCAAAGGTGGAAAAACGCGCTTTGGATCAGGTGGCCGTAATGTTTTGCATGATCCCGTTTATGAGTTCCACGTAATTATAGATCAAATATCGATTAGGTTCTCCGGGGTAAGGTCTTTGGCACTTTTCTAATCATCAGTTCTGAGATCTTGCTTGCAAACTTCTAATTTCTTTATACTAATCACTTTCTTTCTCCTGCAATGTGCATAACGAGAATAAGATCAAGTATGTGTGTCCGGAAACATACGAGAACACGCGAAATGTGACTAAAAAGCAACGAGGATTTTTTAATTTCGCCGGTTTAATATATCCGACATTCAACTTTTTTCCCTTGTTGGTGTACATGTTCCTGAAGTATGTTTGCATTTTTAGCTCTTTTTAATACTTAGCTTACTGTTGACAGTCGCAAAGGTTGTACGTATTCTCGGGTGCTCGTAGAGTTTTTACTTTCGAAACACATGGATCAAGAGTCTACAGTAAATCTTGCTTGAGAAATGGAATGAAATGCAGCAAAGCATTCAAAATGTTGCCTGTGGCCTTTGGCGAATCTACGAGTACTATGAGTCAGACAAGAATTTACGCGTGGTATGTTCCAAATGGGGTCACGATACGCTGAGACAACGACCGCCTTGGACGTCCTAACACATAAAGTACTGACGACAATGTGGAAGAAGTAAATAAAATGGTTCTGTATAATCGGCGAATAACAATTAGAGAGGTTTCTGATGATGCTGGTATATCCTTTGGCTCATGCCAAGCAATTTTTTCGGATGTTTTTGGCATGAAACTTGTAGTAGCAAAGTTTGTTCCCAAACTGTCGAATTTCGAGCAAAAACTATGTTACGTAGAGGTCACTCAGAAATTACTAAATGAAGTCAGCAACGACCCAGAACTTCTATGGACGATTATAACACATGCGAAACATAGATATACGGGTATGACCTCGAAACCGAGGACCAATCGTTCCAATAAAAATTCGACTAGTTCGATCACATGTGAAGGATCCTCTGACTGGTTTCTTCGATTACAATAGAATATTGCATCATGAGCTCCTGCCTTACGGTCGTGCGGTCAATAAGCAATACTATCTGGAAGTTATACGTTGTTTGCATGAAGAAATCCCAAGAAAACGACAAGAAATATGACAAAACCACTCGTGGAAACTGCATCACAATGATGTTCCTGCTCACACCTTGATGCTTGTTCGTGATTTTTTGGCAAAACAAAACCGTCATGTTGCCTCAGCCACCGTATTGGACGAGCATGGCCCCTTGCGCCATCTTTGTATTCACGAGGCTGACGAGAACCATGAAAGGATGTTGTTTTGGCACCACTGATCAAATAAAAACAGAATCGCAGAGTAAGATGAACACCATAGGGAAGAGTGGGTTCCAGAAGTGCTTCCAAGACTGGAAGAAGTAGATCACTTTGAAAAGGACAAAGGTGATGTTGATGAATAAAGAAAGATTCTATAAGAGAAACAAAAATTCCAATTATTTTTTATGACGCTTCATATGGTACAGGGTGCGGCGCTTAAATCCAGAAAAATTTCAATTTGAATTTTCCGCCATATCGTAGTTCCGCCGAAGGTCATGACTGCCGTTCTTGAAATCCATGAGCATCCAGTAAATAGCCAGAACTCCTAAATGGCCAGATATCACGGACAAGTGAGGAGTGCAGCCGAACATCCGCGATTATCGAAAGCCTTCGTTCTGGGCTTTCGCTCACTGAAATAGTTCGATTCTTCGATTACCCGAAATGAACTGTTTACGGTATTGTGGCCAAGTATAATCCTAATGCAAAAACTGTGTGACTTTAATTTCTTATTCCCAGTTTTCACTTACTGAATATTACAAGCAGTAAATAGGTCCATGCAGAGACACACATGCGTCCTAATATACTATACTTCCGTGACTTCACCATACTCGTCACTCAAGCCTGTTCTGGTACTCATTGCTTCCTTGGTCTTCACAGATCTCTGTTGCCGGAAGAATGAAGAATATATTTCCAGACTTTCACTGCTGTCATAGTCAACGCTTTCTTTACTTACTTTATCTCAAACTCTGTACGTATTCAGTACTTCTGTACCTACCTATTCTGTATCTCATCATCACTGAAACGCCTCTCGAGGATATCTTTTCAGTGACCTACAATTTCTATGTATACTGTATACTGGGCTGCCCATTATTTCAACAACTCTAAACTTCTTTGGTTCCTTCTATTGATCTTTTGTATTGTTCAGGGTACCACAACGAAGCAATCAGTTTTTGTGATGGCATTAGTATCTTAATGATTCTTAAATTATATCAAAGATATTTTGAATCTAGTTATTCAAGAATACGATCTTCGAGCTCTATTTAAAAACGTATTCCATCTTAATTAGTTTTTCTGATGACATTAGTAACTTATTGATTCCTAAAAATTAATTTTTGTGGTAGTGTTAGTATCATACTGATTCCTAAATTACATCCGAGATACTTTGTGTCTATTTTTCAAGGATAAGATTTCCGAGGACTATTTCAAAACGTACTGCATCCTCATATTTGTTTTATTTCCAGACACCAGTCCGCAATCTTGACAGTCGTCTAATTAAAACATACAGTGATAAATGAATTACAGTCACTTCTTATTATATGTATTTTTTTTCTCCGTATTAGCTTCTGGGTCAAAAAAAGTTTCCAGAATGCAAGTGCACATAAACTATCTGTTCGTTTTGGAAATTAATTTTGGTTTCTTCGAAAAACATAAAAATAGAAGTATAACTGCTTCATGGAAGCATCAATATGTGATAATATCAAATGGGAAGGAAAACTGAAAGGAGGAGGGAGTTTAGACTTCAGCGTGCCACTGATTTCGAGATCTTTTTAAAGGTAGCAAAAGGCCATCTGCTGAAATATGGGAAACTAAATTGCCTATTGAACATAACTATAACGGAATTCGCCTGAAACGAATTAAGTAAATCCCCTTAATACCAATTTCTCTGTTCTTCCTGATAGGTTTTCTGCGTCGTAGTCAATATTCCCCATCAGTTAGTAGCATCGAATCGAGCAGTGAATTCAGCCTGGATGCGTGATTCATTGGAAGGATACTGCGAAAAGGAAATTTCAGATTTCATGTAAAGAAGTTCTGGGACATGTAACACATTTTCCCAGTAATGACAAAGATTTTCGCCGCATTCATGTTGCTTGGAATATCGACTACTTCACGAAAATCTGTTTCTTGAGCTTTTTCTCAGTGACGAATCAGGAAGCGTTCTGTAGCCCACTGTAAAGTGTGTCTGAAGAAGAATGAAATAAGTTTCTGATTACGACTGTGTGGATAGTATAGAATTAACACCATATATGCTGAAAAAATGAATGTACGTATGTATGTACACTGAAGCGCCAAAAAAACTGATGTAGACATGCGTACTCAAATACAGAGAAGCGTAAACAGGCAGAAGATGTCATTGCGGTCGGCAACGCCTATGTAAAACAAAAAGTGTCTTTCCCTTCACTACTGCAGACATTAGCCGAGTCCACGCCCCGTCGTTTGCGGCACTTCTGCGTGATCGCGGGGACCGTACTATATTACGCAGGTGCACCAGCTTCTTTGGCTCTTCAGTACGTGTATATATGTATTCGCAACACTTTTTGCAGCCAGTATTCATAAACCTTGAGCCGCTTGAAAATGAAACTGCAGGGCGAAATTCTTAGAGATACAGAAGAGTTATTAGAACGAATACGAGTGAAAGTGTTATACGTATGTGAAATATATGTAACAAATGAGCATGTGGACAAAGAAATGCGCAAAGAGCTCATCCTAAACTTCTGGAACGATTCCAATCAAATTTAGTAAACATAGTAGATACGACCTTGGAAGAAATACTGTGGCGGTGGGGAGGTAACATGCTGAGGGAGGGGAAAGAGGAGTGCACAGACTCTTAGGTGGTAGTAGAAATGAACATAGAAAGAAATGGACAGAGCCAGGGGGAAGGAGAAGACGGCCAGAGGGGGAAATGGACAAGCAGAGGGACAAGGAGGACATGTGTAGAGAAAGGAAAGAGCAAGCGATAGACAGAGGGGAAGAAAAGAAGAGCACAGAGACGGGGAGGAGCTGGACAAAGAGAGGGGTGGAGGAAATGGACAGAGACAGAAAATCGGAGGAGATATAGGTACAACCACAACGGAGGGGTTTCTGTTGAGAGGCCAGACAAACGTGCCCCTGAAGAGGGGCAGCACCCTTTTCAGTAGTTGCAAGGGCAACGGTCTGAATGATTGACTGATCTGGCCTTGTAACAATAACCAAAACGGCCTTGCTGTGTTGGTACTGCGAACGGCTGAAAGCAAGGGGAAACTACGGCCGTAATTTTTCCGAGGGCATGCAGCTTTACTGTATGATTAAATGATGATGGCGTCCTCTTGGGTAAAATATTCCGGAGGTAAAATTGTCCCCCATTCGGATCTCCGGGCGGGGACTACTCAAGAGGATGTCGTTATCAGCAGAAAGAAAACTGGCGTCCTACGGATCGGAGCGTGGAATGTCAGATCCCTTAATCGAGCAGGTAGGTTAGAAAATTTAAAAATGGAAATGGATAGGTTAAAGTTAGATGTAGTGGGAATTAGTGAAGTTCGGTGGCAGGAGGAACAAGACTTTTGGTCAGGTGAATGAATACAGGGCTATAAACACAAAATCAAATAGGGGTAATGCAGGAGTAGGTTTCATAATGAATAGGAAAATAGGAATGCGGGTAAGCTACTACAAACAGTATAGTGAAAGCATTATTGTGGCCAAGATAGATACGAAGCCCACACCTACTACAGCAGTACAAGTTTATATGCCAACTAGCTCTGCAGATGACGAAGAAATTGAAGAAATGTGTGATGAAATAAAAGAAATTATTCAGATAGCGAAGGGAGACGAAAATTTAATAGTCATGGGCGACTGGAATTCGAGTGTAGGAAAAGGGAGAGAAGGAAACATAGTAGGTGAATATGGATTGGGGCTAAGAAATGAAAGTGGAAGCAGCCTCGTAGAATTTTGCACAGAGCACAACCTAGTCATAGCTAATACTTGGTTTAAGAACCATGAAAGAAGGTTGTATACATGGTAGAACCCTGGAGATACTAAAAGGTGTCAGATAGATTATATAATGGTAAGACAGAGATTTAGGAACCAGGTTTTAAACTGTAAGACATTTCCAGGGGTAGATGTGGACTCTGACCACAATCTATTGGTTATGACCTGTAGATTAAAACTGAAGAAACTGCAAAAAGGTGGCAATTTAAGGAGATGGGACCTGGACAAACTGAAAGAACCAGTGGTTGTACAGAGTTTCAGGGAGAGCATAAGGGAACAATTGACAGGAATGGGGGAAAGAAATACAGTAGAAGAAGAATGGGTAGCTCTGAGGGATGAAGTAGTGAAGGCAGCAGAGGATCAAGTAGGTAAAAAGACGAGGCCTAGTAGAAATAATGGGGAAACAGAAGAAATATTGAATTTAATTGATGAAAGGAGAAAATATAAAAATGCAGTAAATGAAGCGAGCAAAAAGGAATACAAACGTCTAAAAAATGAGATCGACAGGAAATGCAAAATGGCTAAGCAGGGATGGCTAGAGGTCAAATGTAAGGATGTAGATGCTTATCTCACTAGGGGTAAGATAGATACTGCCTACAGGAAAATTAAAGAGACCTTTGGAGCTAAGAGAACCACTTGTATGAACATCAAGAGCTCAGATGGAAACCCAGTTCTAAGCAAAGAAGGGAAAGCAGAAAGATGGAAGCAGTATATAGAGGGTCTATACAAGGGTGATGTACTTGAGGACAATATTATGGAAATGGAAGAGGATGTAGATGAAGATAAAATGGGACGTACGATATTGCGTGAAGAGTTTGACAGAGCACTGAAAGACCTAAGTCGAAACAAGGCCCCGGAAGTAGACAACATTCCATTATAACTACTGACAGCCTTGGGAGAGCCAGTCCTGACAAAACTCTACCATCTTGCGAGCAAGATGTATGAGACAGGCGAAATACCCTCAGACTTCAAGAAGAATATAATAATTCCAATCCCAAAGAAAGCAGGTGTTGACAGATGTGAAAATGACCGAACAATCAGTTTAATAAGCCACAGCTGCAAAATACTAACACGAATTCTTTACAGACGAATGGAAAAACTAGTAGAAGCCGACCTCGGGGAAGATCAGTTTGGATTCCGTAGAAATACTGGAACACGTGAGGCAATACTGACCTTACGACTTATCTTAGAGGAAAGATTAAGGAAAGGCAAACCTACGTTCCTAGCATTTGTAGACTTAGAGAAAGCTTTTGACAATGTTGAGTCGAATACTCTCTTTCAAATTCTAAAGGTGGCAGGGGTAAAATACAGAGAGCGAAAAGCTATTTACAATTTGTACAGAAACCAGATGGCAGTTATAAGAGTCGAGGGACATGAAAGGGAAGCAGTGGTTGGGAAGGGAGTAAGACAGGGTTGTAGCCTCTCCCCGATGTTATTCAATCTGTATATTGAGCAAGTGGTAAAGGAAACAAAAGAAAAGTTCGGAGTAGGTATTAAAATCCATGGAGAAGAAATAAAAACTTTGAGGTTCGCCGATGACTTTGTAATTCTGTCAGAGACAGCAAAGGACTTGAAAGAGCAGTTGAATGGAATGGACAGTGTCTTGAAAGGAGGATATAACATGAACATCGCCAAAGCAAAACGAGGATAATGGAATGTAGTCGAATTAAGTCTGGTGATGCTGAGAGAATTAGATTAGGAAATGAGACACTTAAAGTAGTAAAGGAGTTTTGCTATTTGGGGAGCAAAATAACTGATGATGCTCGAAGTAGAGAGGATATAAAATGTAGACTGACAATGGCAAGGAAAGCGTTTCTGAAGAATAGGATTTTGAAATTATAAATTATTCATTTGTTTTTGAATAGATACATTGCTGATATATCTCTTTTCTGTTCTCTTTATGCTTAAAACTAAGCCAAAAGAAACGAAGAAGCATACGTGCAGAGAAACTGATATTTTGAAAAGAATCTTGGCTAGTTTTCCTGGCACAAGCTGAATAGTTTCCCATCAAGAAAGAAACTCGTGAGTGCAGGCCATTGCTCAAGTTTTCAAAAACAACATAATTTCAAAGAAACACGAGTCTCTGATGACTTTGTTACTTATCAGAAAATGCAAATTGAAGATAAAAATACTAACGTAGTCGATGTATCTGGGAAGAAACTTGTGCGTTGCTCTTCTTGTTAATGATTCACATACTATGAGTGTGGCTCGGCACATTATTTATGAACAATTTCGAAGTGCTGAAAACAATCAGCAGCTTCACGAGGTGAATTATACTCGCTACCTTTGCAGGAACCTAACGAAGGTACTGCAATCATTGAAGAATTCCAGTGTTCTCGGAATGTGTAGTAATTTCAGAAGCAGTTTTTTCTATTATTTTACAATGGTTAGGGATTGTGTAAGTGTGAGAAAGTATTCGAGATATTTGCAAATCATGCAGTTGAGGAGAGGCATGGGTACCAGTCGGTTATTCATCTATTTGGATGTGGGAAACAGCATAAAAGCAGCATCCATACTAGTCAGTCCACCAGCCATCGTCGTCAATCCGCATGATGGATTTGATGAGGAACCGCCACACCTCTTCGATTTCTTGTAGTGGCTTAGTGACGAGAGCAGCTATCCATGCGGGCTAGATGTGTAATTACTGTATAGTTTTATGATGTACACGCTCGGAAACCAGTAAACAACAGAGGCAGAGAGTATCACATCACGGAGTAGAACTGTTAGGCTGTAATTTATGTATGACGTGCCTAACCACTCTAATGTTTTAAATTATAGCTATACAGAATCATCTCTTAGTATGTAGCTAGGTTTGCCATCCGTCCCGATGTACCAGGACTGCCACCGTTATGGACCTTCTTGTGCCAACATCCTGACCAGACCCTATTTTGTCCCGATTTGGCAAAGTACTCTTACGAGCTTGGCTCAGATACTGAAGAAACGCGATCTGTTAGCACAACATGTAAATGCTACCTCTTTTAGTTTTACTTACATCAACAAGTTTATGTTGACAAGGTCGCCTCACAGATGGCGTTGCATTTTCGTATCCTGTATCGACGATTCTAAATCTAGCGCCATCAATCGAGAAAGTATGAGACTTCTCTAGTCGCACGGAGATAGAACTATCTCAGCAACACCACGCGGAAGAATCGAACAGTTTCCATTTGAATAGCGCCCTGGTAAGACGATTCTTTCTAAACGTAATACGAACAACGAATGTAAGTTAGTAACGTGTGAATTATTTACTGCGGGTATATAGGGTGTGAAGTGTATAGTGACTTGTGCTTCAGTGACTAAGCTTTCCTGTTGACTGTTTGCCGTCTAATAAACTCATATTATCATAGCTTACGAAAATACCTAAGAATGGAAAGAGAAAGTGTCACTTTTCGGACGATTACGCAAAAGAGTGGTCTTTTGTCAAGAAAGGACATACGCATCAGGAAGCGTTGTGTGAGATTTGTAGCTGACTTCTCTCGGTAACTCACGGAGGTAAGGCAGATATGAGGCATCACTTTTCTACCAAGAATCATACTAACAGATTCGCTGTACATCGACATCGAAGCCTATTTCTAGTTACCCACGGAGAACCACTCGTTGCTGGTGCAGAATTAAGACCAGCATATACTGTTGTCAGGCAGAATCGATCCTCCAGTTCTCTTGACTGCGCTGTAAAATTCAATGCCGTGATGTATCCAGCCTCGAATGTTGCCGCAAAGCAGTCTACAGCCAGGACCAAAGGTACGGCGATTGTTGAAAATATTGTCGCACCACACTCCGTGTCCAAATGCATAAAACAATTGCAAGAAGTTTCATTTTAAGGCATTGGCATCGACGTATCGAACCGCAAAGCTGGAAAGATGTTTCCTTGAGTTGTTCAATACTTTACTCAAACTGACTGATTCCAACAGAAGCTGTTGAAGTCTTATTCACTGAATAAGGAAACATCGGAGAAAACTACAAAGTTTCGTCTAGACTCTTTAAGACGAATCCAGACTCTATTAGATAAATTAATCGCTTTTGTGCAGACAGTACCAATACCAACTTCGGAGGGCTTCATGGAGGCGGCCAGCAGAATGTGTTTAACCAAATTAAAAGAGAACAAGGAAAAATGTATAAGAAATTGGTTACTGTGCCCACATTCTCCACAACGTTATAGCAGGCGCTGCTGGAGTCTTAACTGTCGACACGGAAATAGTCGTCATGAAAATATTTCATTATTTTTCAATATGCAAAGTAAGGACAGAGACGCTGAAAGAGTTCTGCTTATACATTGATGTCAATCACCATACTCTCCTCTTTTACTGAAAAACAAGATGGCTGTCGTTTATGCCCGCATTTGAGAGAATTCATAAGTTTTGGATTCCATTAAAACAATTATTTGGCATCGAAGACAGTCTACCTAAAACACTTCAGATTTTTTTCAGTAGTCCGGTCAGTGAAATTTGCTCTATGTTTCTGCCGTCAAACTCGGCTTGGTTTGAAAAAAATATATTTAAAAAGCTGGGAGAAAAATAAAGCCTCCATAACTGAAATAAGAAATATATTAATCGACGCTCAAAGACGTCTTAATGAAAGGAAGACTGCCAATTTTATTGGTATGCAAATCAAGATGAATTTGAATAAATTAAAGAATGAGAACCCTAACCAAGAAATAATTAATTGGATTTCGAAATCTGAGGAAGAGGCAATGGCTTTTTATACCATAGGCTATCTCGTTTAATAAATATCGAGTATTTGATTGGATGACACTGTCTCAAACCATAGATTGGGTGATAATTGAAAACACCATTATATAACTGACTGAAACTGGTGTGAATAATGCACGCGACAGTTGTTTTCCGGAATATATGCATCTGAAGAGGATAAGCGTGACTCGGAAGAATGGAAGTCTAAATACGCCGTAGAAGAAAGGTGGATTTACTCTCTTAAGGAAACCCTATGAATGCAAAAGCCAACTGCTAAAATTGTGGGAATGTTTGTTGTCTGTTCCCGCACACAACGCCAATGTGGAAAGAGTATTTTCGCTGATGTCGACCCAATAGACTGATGAAAGAAATTCAATGCTGCCAGGGACAGTGGAATCAATCTTACAGTGCCAGTTTAACTACAAGCCGACTTGCGATGAATTTTATAAATACGCAAAAGAGAAAACGACTTGCTGAAAAAGGTTAAATATTAAGAGAAATACAGTGTACCAACTACATCTGTTCCATGTAATAGTGTATTAAACACAAGTAGTTACATTAGATAAATTTTTTACTTTATTTCTACACCGACATCTCACAATGTCCCGACGAGGTCCCTGCTAGATATGGCTACCCCGTATGTAGCGTACGCGTACTAGTAAAGTTAGAATTACAGCGAGGAGACAAAGTCAGAAATATAATGCAGTGAAATACCAGATGGGCCATATTGTTGATTTCCGTGAGCAGCCGTCGCTATTGTTGAGTACTAACTTTTAGCTACAGTCGTTACCAGAATCACAATTACGTGCAATACGCAACATTAAAATAAAATCCTAAACACGGTTTAAAACATTCACGTATAGGACTGTATACACAGAATACGGTACAACCGAAAATTTTCATGTGAAGTTACCACTTAATTTCATACCTTCAATGATAAAACTGCACTACAAGATTTTATTAATAACCTGATGCTAAATGTGGCTAAATAGTAGTCACAAACTGTCTCCGCACTTCTCGTATCTTTTCAGGACATTTCAAAAATTTTCCATATAGGTCTACCTCTTATACCTCGGCTTCGTCTATGCATTAAGAGTACTGCCTGGTTGTGTAAGTAAATGTCTATATATTTCTGTTACCTCCATAAAATCGAATAATTTCACTTTGTTTTATGTAAGGCATTAGATTCTTCTTAATATAGTTTACTATGTTTTTGTTCTCTTTAGTATCACCGAAAGACACCTGGTTATTTTCACTAATATTGAGATGTTCTCTGAATTTCATCCAAAAAATCACTTCCCACCCATCCTGCATACGAGCAGTCGCAATCACTGCAGTGTAGTGTGTAAACTCCTTTCCTGATGGATTTATAAGGCGAGCGCAAATGGATAGGAAACTACAGTTACATGTCAAGAAATTTTAGTAATTACATTATAATTACACTTATTGTTGAACAGTACTAATATACATAAGTACCAGCGACACTAGCGCAACAAACCCAGTGCGTAGGAAGGGTGTGGATGGCTTCAGCATATATACTATTGGGTTGCTGACGGATCCAGTTTTCCAGGTGTTCTGCACATCCTCATCACTGGTGAACTTCTTAACTTTGAGAGATTGTTTTAACGGTTCAAAATTGTGTGAGTCACACAGGGAGACACTGAAACTGTAAGGAGGATGTTCCAAAGCTCCCACTGAAATATTTTAAGGAGGTCGTGAGTTTTATGGACCACAGGTGGCCTAACGCTGTCCAGGAAAAGCACTTTCCCATTCGAGAGCTTGGCCCCGTGCGTGTTCTTGACGGCGTGTTGGAGCCTCAGCAACGTGTTTGCAGTTCTGCTCAGCGTTAGTTGTTGCACACCGCAGTAGTCCGTACATTAACAGAGGTCCCCATTCGTAGGGAAAGAAACTATCACTTTTCTGGCCTTTTGGGCAGTGTGGTCTTTTTGGACCAGAGGAGCCAGGGTGTCGGCAGCCCATGGTCATCCATTTGGAGACCGTGTCGAAGTGGTGACGCGACGTTTCATCACTTGCCACAATCTGAGCTATGAAATCCTTTCCTTGCTCTGGGTATCTCAACTGGTCGTCAGGCAAACACCCATTTTAGCAATCTTCTGATTTTTGGAAAAGTGGTTGGGAAACGACTGTGCACAAACTCGGCCTTCAAAAAACGTCTCATGGATCGTTTGATGCACACCTCAATGGCTTACGACAATTCAACAGCAGTGTCATAGTGAGCTCCTTCACAGCCGAAAGCTTGGCTCTGGCGGTGACAACATCCTTGTTGTTTACACATCGCACCTCATAACGATAATACCACCGGAATATTGTGCATTGTGTGGGACACTTCTCTCCATTCACCTCTTTCATCCTGCTGCAAGTTTGAGAAACATCCTCCACTTCTGCACGAAAAAACTGGATAACCACTCCTTGTGCCGATCGGGAGGAATCCATTATGCTACGACATGCAGAAGAAACTCTCCAGAAATGAAGAAATAGCTGCGAAGCTGTCAACTCCGCTTCTGCAATTGGTAATGCCACCACGCCATCTCTTGACAAACTCATTCACCCATTGGGATCACATACACCGGGGCTATAACGAAGATCAGCTTTTCAATTAGCCCTACCATATACTACACAGTTTTAAGGTAATTTCGCCGTGTAGCCGCGCGGGGTAGTCGTGCGGTCTTAGGCGTCTTGTGACGGTTCGCGCGGCTGCCCCCGTCGGACGTTCGAGTCCTCATTCGGGAATGAGTGAATGTGTTGCCCTTAGCGTAAGTTAGTTTACCATGTGTACCGGTATGAAATGAACGTTAAGATGCAAATGTGTCGATAGGAATATTTGCTGTGATCGAGCCTTAATTTTTTTTGTTTGGTTGGTATGACATCTGTCAAAGATATTTAGTATACATCAAGTCATGGAACAAGCAATATCGAATTTTGTACCAGAAAGTGATGATTTGCGGAAAGCATTAATTTTTTGTTTTCATTTGAAAAAAGTGATGCATGTCGCATCGAATGCTTGTCGAGGCATATGGTGATCATGCTCTATCAGAAGCAACATGCAAAAGATGGTTTGAACGGTACGGAAATAATGATTTTGATGTAAGAAATGAAGAATGTGGAAGACCACGAAAAAGTTCGAAGACGCCGAATTCCAAACAATATTGGATGAAGATGAGAACTTCCAGTCAGAAGCAAATGGCAGCAATGCTAAATGTTGCACAAAAAACAATTTCTGACGGTTTGAAAGCTATGGGAAAGATCCAAAAGTGTGGAAAACGGGTGCCACATGAATTGAATAAAAGACAGATGGAAAATCGGAAAACCATTTGTCAAATTTTGCTTCAAAGACATGAAAGAAAATCAATTTTGCATTGAACTGTTACTGGCGATGAAAAATGGATTTATTTTAAGAATCCTGATCGGGAAAAATCATGGGTTAATCCGGCACAACCATCAACATCGACTGCAGAACCAGATCGATTCGGCAAGAAGACAATGCTCTGTGTTTGGTGTGATCAGAAAGGTGTGGTGTATGATGAGCTTCTAAAACCCAGTGAAACTGTGAATACTAATCGCTACAGACAACAAACGACCAATTTGAACTATTCATTGATAGAAAAAAGACCAGAATGGGCCAGAAGACATGACAAAGTAATTTTTTTACACGAAAATGCAAGTGCACACAAAGCAAAACTGGTTCAGGATACAATAAAAACATTTGGCTGGGAGCTCCTACCCCACCCGCCGTATTCACCAGACTTGGCCCCTTCCGAATACCATTTGTTTTCATTAATAGGACACGCATTGTCTGAGGAACACTTTGATTCCTACGAAGAAGTCGAAAATTGGGTGTCTGATTGGTTTGCTTCAACAGACGATCATTTCTATTGGCGTGGTGTCCACAAATTGCCAGAAAGGTGGTCAAAATTTATAGAAAGCAATGGTCAGTACTTTGAATAAAATGTTTTTTTTTTCAATTCAAAATCACTTTTTCATTTTCACAAAAAATCACTCATTTCATACCGGTACGCCTGGTAAGTTAGATTAAGTAGTGCTTAAGCCTAGGGAGCGATGACCTCAGCAGTTTTGTCCTATAGTCCTTACCACAGATTTCCATTTTTTTTCGCTGTGTCGCCTTGAAGCCTCGTTCTGTCTTTTCTTCCAAATGCAGTCTGAACTCTTGTTTCCTTACCTCTCTAGGTTTCAGCCTTCCAGCAGCATTCTTTTCAAGGCATTAAGTTTCATCTCTTTATGTCAGTTCGTGGTTCACTGTCAACCTCATCATCCAGATAACTCTTGCGGTACTAGAAATGTAATTAAAATCTATTCTGATTGATTCTATAGCGATGAAGTAGAGAACCTTAAGTATGTAATGTATATTTGTTGCACAGATCTTACTCGTGAAGAGGAAACAGCGTCACGGCTTATTGTGTCGTTTGATGACAAAAGTGTTGGAGTGGACAATAAGCGTCGCCGTGAGGATGTCACGAGTGGCGTGCGAGGGCCGGCCACAATGAATAATGCATAAAAGATGCGGCGGCGCGCAGGTGTCAGGGTAGCTGGCCCTCCGGCCGCGCAGCACGTCTGCCAGAGTTCCGTGAAGCAGCCCTCAGCAAACGACGCGCTCTCACAGCTACAGCGCCAACAAATGAAAATGTCACGCGCTGGGGTGTCTGAGTAACCACTGTAGACGCCATAAGTGACAATTCTAAGAACTCGTTGATCCTCACCAGGCACACACTCGCTCTCTCTCGAATTGCGTTTCTTTGTGATGCACGACAATAAATTCAGAATGTGGATTAATATGACAAATCAAACAAGCGCAATAAAAACATTTTCAAATTTCATAATTCAAAATGAAATCCAGAATGGAGTTTTCACTCTGCAGCGGAGTGTGCGCTGATATGCAACCTTCAAGCACATGAAATTTGTCTAAAGAACTAGGACTCGAATCCGGGACATTTGCCTTCTAATGACAAGTGCTCCTGCAACGAAGCTACCTAAGCATGACTGACGACATCTCCTCACAGTTGTACTTCCACCAGTACCTTCCAGACTTCTCCTGCGAAACTTGCAAGACTGACGCTCCTAGAATAAGAAAAGTTCCACTGCTCGATTCCATATCTGGTTCAAATGGTTCAAATGGCTCTGAGTACTATGGGACCTAACTTCTAGGGTTATCAGTCCCCTAGAACGTAGAACGAATTAAACATAACTAACCTAAGGACATCACACGCATCCATGCCCGAGGCAGGATTCGAACCTACGACCGTAGCGGTCGCGCGGTTCCAGACTGTAGCGTCTAGAACCGCTCGGCCACCCCGGCCGGCTCCATATCTGGCATGCAGCTTTGATCTGTCAGGAAGTTTCAGAATGACACGTTGAAAATAATGGAACCAAAATATCGAACTATTGCTGAAGATCAGCCCTTGTTCCACAAGGTAGAATTAATCCTCACATTTAATCACCGATAGAAATGTCTGTAATTACATATGTCCCGCTGGATTTAGACACATGTCACTGACATAGACTTCTAGTAGGATTTTAAAACATTCACTACGTTGTACCATTACGAAATACCTCGACGACAACGATCTAACCACCCATAAGTGCTTAGAAAATATCTTTGATTTGATGAATTGGTTGTTTATTCAGACGAAGTAAAGAGTTTGTCTAAAGGGGATCTTAAGTTGCTGACTACTCTTGTGTACCATTCTCCACTATCGGCATCTAATGAAATTGAGTCCATATTGAATATGGGCTCAGTTTTGCGGCAGGATTCCTGATTTTCCGTTAGAAAGGTCACAGTTCGTAGTATCTGACGGGAAATTGCAAGTGGCCTATTGTGTTTTGAACTCGTCTACGAAGATAAGTAGATAGACTAAGCCCTTCTCTATTGGTACAATGCCTTCTTACATATATATTCATCGCCGAATAATACATTTTGTAACACAGTCTGACTTCGAGAATAAAAAAGGAAATAATCACAAGATACTTCACAAATGGGAATTGGTAGGCGTAGCTTGTATAATTAAACATCGGAAAGTACAAAAAACATTCGTGAAACATTATCGGAACTACAGAGCGTAGAAGTGTTCAGTTTATTGCCAGGCACTATGTGATGAGATGATTTCCCGGGACTATAATCACGCTGACTCAATCTGAAAACTGTTAATTATTGTTAATGGTTCACCAAAGCAAGTGAGTAATGATGTGGTTCGAGAGACGAACTCCGTATGTGCTATTAAGAATTGCTGATGACACTGGTATCACGCACATATACACCGTACACTATCAACAACAAGAATACAGCAGTCCTGGAACCAAAGTCCAAAATCGATCTATCACAGCCTGAAAATTGTGCATGCAGCAGCCCAGGATATTTATTATTTTAAATGTGGGGCATCTACGTATGAGGTGAGCTATAACGTTGCCTGAAACACCTGTTTATACAAAAGGTCTCCTCACAACATCCTTTAATCCGACCTGACTTTCCTTTAGAATAACAAGCTTCTTTTCCACACTGAAGATAGTCTAATCAAAATCTCAATACAGCTCTGTCTCTACTAACATAGTAAACGCATTAAATCTCTTCGAAACATTTTCCCCATTATATTCAATTTTTTTCTAAATCCCGAACATTTCCTTGTAAAGTAATGACATTAGCTTGTTGCTCCCTTGCATTAGCCGCTGTTCTCTCAGTTAATTATCTGGCACTGACATCTGTTCTCTTCTCCAATTTCACATTCAGTTTTCTGGTATTAGCTTTGCTTTATTTCACATAGTCCCTATTTCCTCTCCTAACCTCACATATTATGCTCTACTGCTAGCCTCAAATTTTTCCCCTATAAAAAGAACCAACATACTTGGACTATCTTGATGAAAAGTATTTTTTGAAACTGAACTAATATTCTGTCGCTCAGTGTGCGCAGGACAGGCAGCAGAAGCTTCAGTCATATACCACAACATAACAACTACTAGTAGGCTTAGGTGGCAGAATGACATCAGAGCTGGGCGGCGCAGTGGTCTCGCGGTTCTAGGCGCTCAGTCCGGAACCGCGCGACTGCTGCGGTCGCAGGTTCGAATCCTGCCTCGGGCATGGCTGTGTGTGATGTCCTTAGGTTAGTTAGGTTTAAGTAGTTCTAAGTTATAGGGGACTGATGACCGCAGCTGTTAAGTCCTTTAGTGCTCAGAGCCCTTTGAACCAACATCAGAGCTGGCTGCTACCCTACTCACGTTGCGGTCTTCATTCCGAAAACTGGTCTGGTACTATTTTCCACGCTGCTCTGTCCTGTGCTAGCCTCTTCATCTCCTAATACCTGCTGCAGCCTACACCCTTCTGCATCTGCTTACCGTGTTCATATCTTGGTCTCACTCTACAATTCACCCTTCCCCACCCCCTTCCCCCCTTCCCTCTAATACTTATTTGGTGGTCCCTTGATGTCTCAGCATGTATCCGATCAACCTATCCCTCCTTTTAGTTAAGGTGTGTCACAAATTTCTCTTCTCCCCAATTCTGTTCTAACCTTCTCAGTTACGCGATCTATCCACAAAGCCTCTGAATGATGTTGTGAGCTTTTATCTTGGCTGATGTGTTTTCCATGTATATTTATAAGATAATGTAAAGAAAATGTGATGCCAAGGTACTTGGAGTACTTGTTCTGGCAGAGAATATTGCCACCAGACTGCACTTTGAGCTCAGTCTTAGCTTGTTTGCTGTTTAGGTGGAAACCACAAACCTCTTACTGGTGTCAGCCTCCATTTTTTTAAATATGAGGCAAGAACCGCTGAGTCCTCCGTTTGTGTTCCCTCTGACTGACCAAGATCTTTTGATTTACAAGCCAGAGAGATATCGTCTGCATAGCAGAATTTCGTGGATGATATTTTTTAAAGGTCAGAAATGTAAAAGCTTAAGAGTAACGGTGCGAGTTCTGAGCCCAGTGACAGACCGTTATTTAGTTTCCATATTGAGCTTCCATTTTTACCCAAGTACTTCAAGTACCGATTATTTATCATGTTATTAATAAAAGACACTGTTCTTCGGTATTTAATTATTTTCAATTATTTGTAAATCATCCCTATCATACCTTCCCTCCAGACGGTGCCATATTCTCTTGTAAGGCCGATAAAGGCCACAAATGTTTTTCGTTTCTCCTTGAAATTGGTCTCCATGAAAGTTGTCAGAGCTAGTACCTGTTGGCTGCACGTTCGGTGAGGCCTAAATCCCGTTTGTTCTATTTGAAGGTGTTCTAAAATGCACCTACTAATTCCCTTGTAAGTAAATCTCTCCAATAACTAATACGTGCAACTAAGCAGGGAAACTGGGTGAAAATTCTGGGTGACATCCAATGATTTGTTAAGTTTTAAGATTGTCACAATTTTGTATTTTTCAGTTTTTTGAGAAGTGTTCCTGTCTTCAAAATAAAAGAGAAGATGCTAGCCAGCCAGTGTTCGCCATTTTCCCCATGTGGGATAAAAATTCTGGATCTGTATTTCATACCCCGAAACTTTACCGCTATCAAGCTGTGTTAAACATACCTCTATTTCATACATGGTGAAAGGGGATGAGATTTTGAATCTCTTGGAGACTACGCTTTTAGATTTATTAGCTATTTTTTGAACCTGGAGATAAGCTGTCTATCCCAGGACGTTCTGGACATCTTTGCTGTGTGGTTATCAATAAGACTGGCTGTAATACCAACTTCTGATCAGATTTATTAAAGGAGCCGCCGAATTTACTGACCAAGTAAGCTTTATTCCAGTCACTTAGGACTTTGCGATGGGCGAGAGATTAACGATAAAAGCTAAGTAAGGGGGCAATGCTGTAGAATAGTCCATGTACAACCGAACTGGGATACCATCCCGATTTGTTTTCAGCTCTTTCACTTGTTTCTCTACGCTAGGGGTGCTTTTTACTATGTCGTCGGTGAAGGGTTCTGTGTTGTGGTCAAATGACGGTATGTCAGTACGATTCTGAAACACGAAATTTAAAACTTCGGCTTTCGTATTGCGATCTTCTACTGCCACATTAGCTTCGTCAACAAATGGCTGGATGCGAGTCAGACCCGCTTAGCGAATTTAAACGGGACCAGATTTTTCTCGGGTACTCGGCCAGATCTTTTGCTAAGGTATGACGGTGGTAAGTGTTGTATGCTCCTGCATATATATTTTCGCAGACACATGAATCTCTACTAACCTTTGTCTGTCGTCATTCGGACTTTCTCTTTTAAACCCAAGATTCGACCGGTTTTGTTTTCTCAGCATTTTCCAATTTTTGTTGTTAAACTACTATTTGTCTTTTCCGTCATGAATCCATTTATTAGACATATACTCGTCCAGGGCACGATTTACAATCCGTTTAAAATTTGCCAATTACTCCTGTATGTCCATCATAACGGAACTAAATGATGTCGATTCATTGACTAATTGAGATGCTAAGAACTGCTTATCAGCTCTTTCTAGAAGAAACACTCTCTTAGTCTCGAAATAACACGAAAGGTGGGCGAAAGAAGTATCCTATCTTGACTATGCACGAGCGTTCATGCAAAATGATGAACACATCTTTGCACTGAAATCTATCCCCGGGATGAAAGTGAGTGTGGGCCAATAATAATGTGACGGGCCACCTAAAGAATCACAGGAGAGGGCACACAAAACATAACGAAAAGGGGCAAAGTTATTCGTGAGTAACATAATGCAGTATTGAGCACGTACGTCGAACTGTTGACCACATACCAAGTAACCTCCAAGTGTGAGATACCGTATATTTCAGCTTTAATTTGTGTAAGGACAAATGTCTTTGTCATCTGTTACCTACTGCGCAAGTCTCAGAAGATTGAGTCAGAATGTTCAGAGTTGCGGGCAACCAAAGAGAATACTTTTTAAATAAATGTGAGATTCAAAATGACGATTATATGTTCTTGTAGTACGGAATATAATTTGGGGCGCCCATGATAGAAAAATTAACCACTAACCAGTGTAGGTGGCCATAATACAGTTTTGCAGTTAATACAGTTTGGCAGTTGTAAGTAGGCTGTTTACGTTTTCTTATTGGTAACGCCACGTAGCGCTCTGTATGAAAAATCACTGGCTGTGCTGTGCGCAGTCTGTGGCTAGTTTGCATTGTTGTCTGCCATTGTAGTGTCGGGCAGCGGCAGCTGGATGCTAACAGCCTGTAGCGTTGGGCAGTTGGAGGTGAGCCGCCAGCAGTGGTGGACGTGGGGAGAGAGATGGCGGAGTTTTGAAATTCGTAGGAATTGGTGTCATGAACTGCTATATATATTATGACTAGTGAGGTAAATACATTGTTTGTTCTCTATTAAAATATTTCGTTTTCTAACTGTGCCTATCAGTAGTTAGTGACTTCCGTACTTTGAATCTTTTAGTTAGCTGGCAGTAGTGACGCTCGCTATATTGCAGTAGTTCGAGTAACGAAGAGTTTTGTGAGGTAAGTGATTTGTGAAACATATAGGTTAATGTTAGTCAGGGCCATTCTTTCGTAGGGATTTTGAAAGTCAGATTGCGTTGCGCTAAAAACTATTGTGTGTCAGTTTAAGCACAGTCGTGTACAGTTTTTCTGAGGTGACGTTTCATATGGCGACCCTGCCAGGGGGGTACACGCCTACTTTGTGTACCATGTGTTCGGCAAGCACAAGGAACCCTAGCTAATATGGTATCTGCGTATACAACTTTACACATCAGTACCATATTTCTCTAACACATAAATTACACAGCTATCTGGTTATTTAACTGAGAGAGACAAACATTTATTTTACTACATCAGTGACAGATGGTTACGTAATTACACAGTTGGATAACTTCATACTTACGAAATTGTATTTTGTCTGTACTTTGTGAACTGTTCATACTTTTTCGGAACCATTGTGATACTATGAGAGCTTTGAATGACATATTTGGTATGGGATCACGATTTTTAAAGTACGTTTGAGGTAGATGACACTTTTGACATGAGCAGAGAATTTTTTTTAGGTTTTGAAATTATTGGAGGAAGCTACGACGATTTTGAGAATTTGACTGAGATGTTATGATGTTATTATTACGATGAGTATGTGTATTATGCTGTTGCGGTATGTTTATGATCAATAAGCTGATGCTGTATGAGTTATTTGATTATGCTACGTATTTGTTATGATGAAACATTGAAGAAATGTCGATGAATAAGGTAAGGAATAAAGAGTAGTGGTTGGGGACTCTGGTTTGTGAAAAAGGTTGTTGGAAACCAAGAATCATACTTTAAGAGCTATGAAATGTATGTAAATGCGTGAATGTATTACAATGCCGACGAAAATTTTTTGGACACTGTTATGTCAATAGGATTTTGTTTCTACAGATGTGTAACGCAAATTCTTGACCTATGAAATATTTTTTATATGAGACTGCCACTGTAGTGGAAACTGGTGTCGTAAATATTTCCACAAGACAGTTAAGTGTCCACCTGCATGTAATGTGTCGTGGGCACCCAGCTGTGCGACAACCACCTGACAAAAGAAAGCCATTATTGTGTA
Source organism: Schistocerca gregaria (assembly GCF_023897955.1). Lineage (NCBI taxonomy): Eukaryota > Metazoa > Arthropoda > Insecta > Orthoptera > Acrididae > Schistocerca > Schistocerca gregaria. Next base: position 886,477,341 of record NC_064920.1, on the reverse strand, counting down.
CCTGTGAGAGGCACAGGTGGAGAAAAAAAAAGGAGGCCGTTATCCTCGCTATTGACATTCCTTTGTAGAAGCATCGCAAAAACGACACGCTCATTACTTGGAAGGATACTTTCTTACATCTGCACACCTGATAATGACGAGCATCTTTCTACGAGAATTGAGAGAATTTCTACTAACTTATGAAATGCCACATCACTATTCAATGATATTTTTATGCTTTTTACATAAATGCTTATTTCATTTGATATCTGTTTTCCAGCTGTGTTGCAGCATTGGTTTTATAAAATAAAAGTAAATGCATTTGCTAATGTGAAAACTTTCTGTCAACAGATCTGTTAAATAATAATTTTATGATCCACATTCTTCAAAAAAAAAAAAAGGAGCACTTGGAAAGGAAAGAACAATACGAAGGGACTAGTAACAGGAACTGCATACATAATTTTCTTTTCAAGTACTTGGTAACTTGTTGTAGCATTAGTTTTTGTGGTGCACCACTTTAATTATATAGAAATTAAGATGTGAATATACATTTCCCTTATCTGCATTGTTGTCTTTAGTGTAATATTTTTTCTGCTTGAGCTATGTCATGTTTAGATATAAGTTATTGCATTTTCTGCTGCTGTTTGCTACGCATAGTCCTACTAAATTTCACTTTGCATTACTCTGTTAAGCCAGTTTTACTACTGATTTATTTTTTCTTGTTTGCTGCGCATTACCTTATATTAGTTGTAATATTACTGCCTTTTTTGCCAATTTCCATTTTTTTCATTGCTGTTTGTATTAATTGTTTTGTGCTGCTGCATTGCCTCGTCCCTTAGTTAAGCATCTGAGCTCAGTAGATTTAAGTTAGCTTAAGAGGGGGTAGCCTATATAAGAGAATGAGTTGCGATGAATTTGAAGAAATGCACTGAGAGGTTATATGAGAAAAGTACAGAAAGCAGGTATAGATAGGACTTTTTGGAAATAATGACGAACGAAGGGAGATCTCCGAGAAGTAAAGGCAGTTTTGTTTGCAAAATACTGCAGTAAAACAAAGCCTGCCCTTTCCTTGTGTTATCCCACTATGTGTTTGTGTACCCATGTGTATTTATGTTCTTCCTGTCTTTATATGTTCATCTGATAAGACTTATGTTGTAGAATTTTCTAATATTCAGCTACATTCTCTATGATGAGGAATACTGTTATCCTCAAATATAATTTGCATTAATAACATGTTATTTACTTTGTAAAGATGTTTACACATTACTTATTCTGTTTTGTTCTAATGCTCATGTGTGAAGTTAATGTTTCAAAAGTTACTCTGATCTTTTATGTATGTACTTATGTCATAATTTTTGTAACACTGATGTATTTGTTATTTCGAATCTTTTGTAAAGCCTGTATTACTGCAAAAGTTATCTGTACTGTTATGTTCTTTAATGATATATTTTGTACCTTTGTTATTGTATTCTTATGTTATAAAATTGTAATTGACACCAGTTCATCAAATTAAGTAACTTGTAAATAACATTTCACTGCACACGTTTCTGTTGGTCAAAGTGTATGGACAATATGTGAGAGGTAGGGACTGATAGTGTTTGCACATGTGTTAATAATTCAGTAAGGGACTGGATAACAGCATTGCTGGTTGTAAGGAATTTCAAAAACAATTTTTGTGAGTGCACAAGTGGTGGTTATGGACTTGCTATATTATCCGCAAGACTCTTCAATGGTGATTGTGCGCCTGCACAGTCAAACTGATGGCTGCTGGCCATCTCTATAAGGACTACATTGGGTCTACACCTTTGATGACCCACCAATATCATTATTTCTACAAGGACTGCAGTGGGTCTGCACCTCTAGTGACCCACCAATAGTAATCTCTACAAGGACTACAGTGGGTCTGCTCTGTGGTGACCTACCTACCGATAGCCTTTAATGTCGACTGACTCTGCTGTGGCCCATTACCTGTCTGCATGTCAAGACTCAGCACTGCCTTTCGTTGGAAGGACAACACTACTTCTTCAAGACTGCTTAGAAATCCACTACTTCCAAGTGCAATTTCTTTTATTGCTCAGACTTTGAAAAAAAAAAACACTGCATTTTTACTGTGATGAATGATCAGGACTGTCTATATGGACTGTGAGAAAATTTTAGCTTTTGACCAACATTGTATCAATAAGTGTGTGCATTTGATTTCTTTGCTATTGTAATCATAATTATGAAAAAAAATTTCAAATCTGTATTGGCCACTGCCCAAAACAATTTGTATTTTTTTTTTTTTTTTGTTGGGAGCATGGGGGCTATGTAAGTAGGCTGTTCACGTTTTCTTATTGGTAACGCCACATAGCGCTCTGTATGAAAAATCACTGGCTGTGCTGTGCGCAGTCTGTGGCTAGTATGCATTGTTGTCTGCCATTGTAGTGTCGGGCAGCGGCAGCTGGATGCTAACAGCCTGTAGCGTTGGGCAGTTGGAGGTGAGCCGCCAGCAGTGGTGGACGTGGGGAGAGAGATGGCAGAGTTTTGAAATTCGTAAGAATTGGTGTCATGAACTGCTATATATATTATGACTAGTGAGGTAAATACATTGTTTGTTCTCTATTAAAATATTTCGTTTGCTAACTGTGCCTATCAGTAGTTAGTGACTTCCGTACTTTGAATCTTTTAGTTAGCTGGCAGTAGTGACGCTCGCTATATTGCAGTAGTTCGAGTAACGAAGAGTTTTGTGAGGTAAGTGATTTGTGAAACATATAGGTTAATGTTAGTCAGGGCCATTCCTTCGTAGGGATTTTTGAAAGTCAGATTGCGTTGCGCTAAAAACTATTGTGTGTCAGTTTAAGCACAGTCGTGTACAGTTTTTCTAAGGGGACGTTTCACAGTTAATAAAGTTTTCCAGCGGAACGAAGGGACCACAACCAGAGAAGTTGTCCTTACATAGTCAGACGTCCTGTCTGCGTCTCTCAAATGATATCCCTCCCTCACTCCCTAGGGGTTGTTAGGATGTGGTGCATAGGAACTTGTCGATCAGTGTATTTTACGAGAAAAAACAGCTTTTGCTGAGGCGATGATTGTTCTGGGCACGTAAGAAATAATAAAGGCTATTTCAATACCAGATGCGAACGTTTAAGTGGAAAAAATTTAAAATTAGATATAGGAACTGGTGATACACCTGGATTGGCTAAGTGATCCTCACTCTACTTTGCCAAACAACGTTTGAATACTTAGCATTTGTGTTAAGGGTAATGATCTGCAATGACGTGGTTTCACCAGTAATAAATCTCGGAGTCACTGTATCAGCACCAACTTGTCCGCCCCGATAGCTGAGTGGTCAGTGTGTTGGATTGCCCTCCTACCGGCCAGGGTTCTATTCCCGGGTGGGTCGGGGATTTTCTTCACTCAGGGACTGGGCGTTGTGTTATGTTCTTCATCATTTCATCTCTATTCGGTGTGCAGATCGCCCACTGTGGCGTCGAATGTAATAGCTGCACCAAGGCGGTCGGACCTGCCCCGCAGGGGGCCTTCCGGCCAATGACGCCAAACTCTCATTTCCATTTTTTTCAGCGCCAACTTACACTGTTGCTGGAAATACTTTACTAAACAAGATATGTTCGTAGGGAATACACTTGCATTGTAAATTACAGTTAAACGCAACAGAAACATTTACGTCCACATGTACATGATACTCTGCAAGTCCGACTAAGTGTCTGCAAGAGGGCTTATCCAACCACCCCATGAAATTACATAGGAATTATAACATAGAGGCAAATACACGAGACAGAAATTGGTAATTATAGGTTAAAGGCATGTGATGATGAAGTCGAGATTTAGCAGACAAACAGTATAATTTACCAGTAGGTTATTCGTACAACTTCGCCATAATAGCGCTGAATAAACATCACGTCTGAGTATCAGATATTCCTTACAAACAACATATTAAACTCACAAAATACGTAAGAGAGCTATTCGAAAAGTAAGGTCCGATGGGGTGCGCAAAGGAAACCAAATTGAAAATCCGATGAGGCTTGTCACATTCGCGTTGGGCAGTGCCTGTAGTATCCCTGTCGATGGCGTCACGTCGCTCTTTTCAGATCTGAGCTCACGATGAGCAAATAAAGATGCTCAGAACAATAGTGTCTCCCGTCAAGTACGAGGGCCTGGTGTGAGATTTAGCCTTATGTTCTGCAGCCCACATGATATAGCTGTCATGCGTTTCCTTCTGCATGACAATTCTCAGCCGCAAACTACAGGGGCAGTGAAAATGCTCCTGCAGCGTTTTCGATGGGAGGTGTTTGATCACCCAAAACAGAGCCTGTAATCGACGCTGCCTGAGTTTCAACTCTGATTACACGAAACGCTGGCTATAAAAACAAAGTTCTGGCACATACAGCAAGCTGTAGCCCAGCAGGAAGCACAGGAGGCTGCCGTCTATGATGAGGGTTTTGGAAAGCTGGTAGAGCTCTACGACAAATGTCTAAATCGGAGCGGCAACTATGTAGAGAAGTAGCTGGAAGGTGTAGCTAACGGCTGGAAATACAAAATATGTTATTTTCACAGTGGTTTCCATTTTGCGGCCGATCGGACCTTACTTTCCGCATAGGCCTCGTAATATTACAGATACCCTGAAAACTTTATCGTGAGTGGAAAAATCTACTTGTAAAACAGTTAAATTTAGAGAAGGTGCCTTTCACGGAAATGGATTCGGATCACCACATGTTCTGAATCAGCTAAAAATGAGAACAAAGACCCGAAATTCTGCATGAGAAATCTGCATTTAACAGACAACGATAACTATAAGACTGTCCCTAACCTGACAACTGTCATGTTTTCAGTAGGATGAAAGCAACTGCAACGCTTGCGATTTGCTGCCTCACCATATTATCGATGTTAGTTGATCGGATGCATTCATATTCACCCGGAACAAATGCCAGGAAAACTGACTGCTACAGCGCGCTTCTGTGGCGACGAAAAATAAAGAAATGTCTGTGCCCAGCAAGGTGTGGTGGAACAGAATGTAATTATGCCACCTGACGTTTTCATTGGCCGCAGATGGTACGCTCGCTGTAAGATAGTCTCGTACTTCTTCCTCTTTTTAGATATTTCCCTCTTGCCGAAAGAGGAGATTCATGACTGAAGGTGGGTAATCAAACAAGAAACATACGACGAACGTGGTCCAGTTCTGCAATGTAGGAAAGTCACTAGTCCCAATACAGCCGTGTAACATAGTGATAAGGGCAAAACTTTAAAAACTTTTAATAAATGTCGAGCATCGAATTGAAGAACCTCGTGTACAGAGGAATCTGTTGATGAATCGTCAAATTTCATGAGCTTCTGATGTTACGGCTCATATCCGTTAACATTGTCAATTACGTGTTTGATTGCTTGGCGAGTGTACTACACGGTCCAGTCACATTAATGTGATCACGAACTACGCTCCATGTCAACGCTCAATGACCACTCACACACTGCAGGTGGGAGCACAAGCGGTGGAGAGTATATAAAGCGTGTCGTGGGGAAGCGGAAAACAGTGCAGTCGTTGTCGTAATGTGGACATGGAGCGATTTTTTTGAAGTCCGAAAGGTCATTATCGTTGACTTTACGACGAAGGGTTGAAGCATTACCGAAACTGCTAAGTTAATGAAATGTTCGCATGCCGTACTGGTTGAAATGTACCGTGCATGGCAAAATGGTGCTATCTAAATTACTCCGAGGCAACTGTGGTGCACCACAGACCATAGATGACGGGGTTGAATGACGTCGCCCGAGACGTGTAAGGGCGAATAGACGTCGAACAGCTGAGCAGCTGGTCGCCCAGATGAACCAAAGAGCTGCCAACATAGCCTCCTGAACGACTGTATAGCGTGTGTGTGGGCCTGTACAGCAGCGGCCTGGTTCACGCAACAGAGATGACTGTTGTTCATCGGGAACGAGCCGGCCGCTGTGGCAGAGCGGTTTGTAACACCATAGCTCTAATACTCTACTGATTTATTTTGCCTTTTGTTTTATTTAATGTTACATCGTTGAGATTCTGTAAATATGTTTGATTGAATCGATAACAGAAAATTGTATACTCCTTTCTTTGTAAAAACTTTGGATGTCATCGTTTGATTCTATGCAATGTAGTATATCTGTCATTTAAATTCTTTGTCCGAATTGGAGGGAGACAAAACTTACTGTATATATTTGGAATTTGTTTAAATAATTTTGTTTACATCTACCTATATGTGCAAGTGATATGTTTTGTTTAAAATGTTTATTTGCTTTATTTGCTGTTATGTAAACTGCTGACCTTCTCTTAGGGTACTTAATTATGTCATATGTAAAAGGTGCTGTCGTTCCCGGTTGGCCTAGGTAGAAAAGGTGTAACTAAGAGTCAGTCGGGGACGAGCTACCAAACTGTGCACTGCCATGTAGAAGTTGTATATTGTGCTGGTTCCGAGAGAGGTTTTTTCTGCCACTTTCCAATGCCTCGCATGGATGGATAAATAGCTGGAACGAGTCTGGAATTGGTATCCATCATCGCCACCAAGAAGGGACAGAGTCCAGTAGTTCTGCCTGCAAATCCACCTACCAACATGCAGTTGTCACCACATTGCGCAATCACTGTAACGGAATACTATAATAATGTACAGTGAAGGATCAGCTTATTGCTTGTTTTAGTGTGCACAAATATAAAGTAACTTATAACTGAATTTATGTACCTACCTTGATTTTTTCCTTATCATAGCACCTCTCAGGTTCCTCTCTGTTTGAACTAAAGTGATTACCGAGTGTCCCTACTGAAAGAACATTAGAGACCAGTGTTTAGCTAATTAATGCCTCTTGAACATAGTAAAAAGAAAGTTGAAGTTAATTTGGCAAGAGAGTGAGTTAAAGTAAATTATGCTTACTGAAAATAATTTTCGTTTTAAAGCTGCTTATTAAAGTTTGGTTACCAACTTCAAAATTAAAAGTTCTTAGACTGAGAATTATAAAGTTTTCCTTAGTAAATGATCACATTGCTGCCTGTTGCAAATCGCAGAAGATGAGTAAGTACCTTACAAATATGTTAATTTTGTGTCTCACTGTAGTAAAAGTGGAAAACTGCAATAGTGGAAAGTTATATACTCATGTTTACTAACCACTTGTTTCTTTTTGGCATTGAAAGTGCACATTAACAGAGTAATAAGATCCACAGGTTGTCCTTTACCACTATTTGTGAAAACAAATATTTCTTTATTCAAAAGACAGTGAGAAGTAATCTGTTAGTGAATTCCATTTAACTTTCATTTTAAATAGTAATGTGTTTAACTGAGAGAAGCTAAACCTGTGACCAGTTCATAATTTTGCAATGAACTACATTTACAATTTGATGACAGCTAGGAATATGTTTGAAAACTACTACTGAACCTATGTCCAATTTGTGATTCTACAGTGTGTATTAACAGTAATTTTTATAAAGACCATGCAGTTTCAATAAGCCCTGAATGTAATAGTGTGCATTGTTATCTGTTATATTTTTGCAAATAGTTTGTGCTGCTCTAGCTGTTAGTTCATATCTTACCATGAACATATGCAGGTGTCAGAGTTCATTGCACTCTCGTGTAGCAAAGTATAGGCTGTGTTTGTCCGTTAAGGTTACTCATACTTAATTTCTTGAACCAGAATGTCTATCATCCTCTTGCCTATTTAGGCTGGCGACCGTTTTCCTTGTTGTTTTAACAACATAGGTAGGTAAAATATTGTTTGTACTGTTCAAATTTACGTAATTCTGACTTTCACTTCCGATAAGGCACCCCCGTTAGATACCAATCGGTCAATATAACAAAATTCCTCTCAGAGGGTAACACTGCACTGCTTCTTCATACTACAATGGCCAGAATAAGAATAATTTCTTTATACGAATTGCCTTAGGCTTTGAGGTTATACTATAGTAGTAGCAGACATGAGTGTTATAGGTTGTAGGCGCTTCAGTCTGGAACCGAGCTGCTGCTACGGTCACAGGTTCGAATCCTGCCTCGGGCATGGATGTGTGTGATGTCCTTAGGTTAGTTAGGTTCAAGTTGTTCTACGTCTAGGGGACTGATGACCTCAGATGTTAAGTCCCATAGTGCTAAGAGACATTTGAACCATCGGGGACGAAGACTGGAATGTGCACGCCAGTACCGCAACTAGGTGTCCACTGAGTGACGACAGGTGGTCTTTTCAGTCGAATAATAATTTATGTCCCCTCGTACAGAAGGTCTTTGGCTTTTACGACGTGAAACATCTAAAAGCAAATACCCTGCATGCTTTATGGTCCGGGAAGTGTTTTCAAGGCATCCCTCGATGATCTCGTCAGCCTGCACGGAACAATGGATCAACACAAGTCCGCATTATCCTTTGGGACTATGTCCACCATACACGCTGGTCGTTTTTCCTCAGCCCGATTGCACCTACAAAAAGACAATGCAACGTGTCACACAGCTCGCAGTGTATTGTTCGAAGCGCACAAGGATGGGTTTACCGTCCTCCCCTGACCACAAACTCCCCGCATTTAAATCAAATTGAGAATATGTGGGACTACTTGGATGGGGCTGTTCGCGACATGGATCCTCAACTGAGTACCGTAGCGCACTGGAGCCGACATTGCTCCACACCTCTGTTGGTACCTTCCAGAATTTCACTGACCATCTTCCTGCACGTCTCACAGCGGTCCTTGCTCCAAAAGGTCATATTCAGGCTTTTGGCAGGTGGCCACATTAATGTGATGGGACAGTGAATGAAAATCATTGTATGGTATAGTATATCGGTCAACATGTCCCGGCATCAGACTTCTGAGAAATCATGTACAAAGCAAGGGATTTACAGTTTTTTTCTTCACGTGTTCTAATAAGAGACTGTAACGAACTCGTAGAGTCCATACATAAAAGGACTTTATCGACTCGTAAGATGACTGCATACCAAATGGAGTATACGGAAGCTGAGACGTGGTTGGTGCTGGTTGGTCCATCAGCGGGAGCGCGGCCACGCACGCCGCGCCGGCAGCGCGCCACATTTAGCTGCGAGCCACTTACTTGGTGGACACTGGACGCGGTCAGGACCTCCTGGCAGAACCTCAGCCCGTGCCACTCCGCCCGCCACCGTTCTGTTGCAAGTGGGGCAGATGCCGTCCGCTGATACACAGTAGAAATATCTTCCGTTGGCAATCGTCAGCAATCTCTCAAGTGATCAGAAAGGGAACGCCCCACCATCCTTGTGATTTACAATCAAAGCAGAAACTGCAGCATGGGTAGTTAAATGGTGACCACAAAATTGTTTAATTTTTAAACTATTGGTCAAAGAATTTGATTTTTGAAAAGCGCTTCTTGTCAGGTACCACATTTCACATATAGCTTGATAAAGAGGATGTTTTTACGGCCTATGACTTTTTTAAGCACAGAATACTGAAAAAGGAAAGAAAGTGCTGGTTGCAGCTTCTAACAACCCTACCACAACAAAGGTCAAAATTTAATGATGATTATGGTGTTGCTCACGCTGGTAAATACTGCATTTTCGGGCAGCAACAAAGTTATTAAAAGGCATGTGTCATTAGAGCACAGTTAATAAAGTCATTTCATGTAATAATGAATAAACAAGGCACTCATCTTTTCGTGTTTCCCACGATGGTCTCGTTGTATAATCATGGCTCAATCGTCGAAAATCTAGGTGGTTATGATTCCAAGCTCGGATGAAAAGAGGCCTAGGTTTTACCATGCGATATTCAAAAGTTTTATAGATGTGTTTCACAAACCATTCTTGAAGATTGCACTTTTGCAGGAAAATGGCGATGTAAAAAAAGTAATCAGCACTCCGAATTTAAGTTACACTTTTTTTTATTACTTTTGCTGCAATATCACGTAACACACAAAACATCACTTCGCAATACAAAACATACTTGAAAACATCTTCCTCACTGTTAAAGTTCACATTTTATAAGCTGACTACAATATGCGTCTTTCCAACATGACGTCCAAGGCTTCACTTTTTCAAGGTCCTTCTCTCTAACTCACTAACTACTTACGCGCCCAAAAATCAAGAGTTATAAGTACGTCAAAGATCATTGTGACAAAAGAAAGAACACACATAAGAATAATATCATTGCAATATAAACATATCGATGTATCAAAGTACCTCTACATTAATGAAATCAAATCTGAATGTTGTCTCAGAAATATGTCAACTACTTTACAGAAACACAGTAGAATATTACTGGTATCGAGAGGTTCAGGTGAGGTGCCGTAACGGTTTCGTAATTCAAGTACCATTACAACCTATGCAAAGCTATGAACATAAAGCATAGTTCAGTTGTGGTTTCTCGTGAGCTCTCCCAACACGAACACAAATTTAATGAGTTCTACAGAATGAATCCAGATGGTTTCTACTTTCTGTAGCAACTGTGACAGCTACTCTGATAAAGCAGGGCACAAATTTTCGACTTGTTACTTCTCCTGCTGAAAAGCTCATTACATTAAGGTTAGTCGGTGCCAGTATTTCGGTGTAGTTAATAATACCACTATAAAAAGTTTTTCAGTAAGACCACTAAGTATAGTACTTTATTTAATGTACTACAAAAATAAATAATGATTACAAATTAATAAATCTACACTAGTATTCCTACAACTGTTCAATTTCGCAGAGTAGTATCTGATTCAGCTTGAGGAGTATTTAGAAGAAACGTTGGTGGATTTTAAGGGAGAGCACTCAACGTCGATGGAGTAGCAGCGAGTGGTGAACTCTGTGTAGGGGCAGAGAAAGTGTTTGAAGGAATCGATAAATGTCATGATCATAAGGAAAATCGCGACGTGCCTTTCCCGTCGCAAAGTTTTGTAGAACTAGGGAACATAGACTGAAGAAAACACCCAGTCAGCATCATTAGATGATGAGTCTCAGTGTCTTTTCATTTCAACTAGTTTCTTCATTTCGAGCTTCGTCTTGTATCGGCACTCCGCAGTGGGCATAGTACGACGTAACAGGTGCAATAGCCTGGCAAGTGGTGCAGCTGCCAACATCCTTGTGGACAACTTCCAATATATCTGACACATTTTCTCCAGAATGAACAGAACAGTGGCTCTCCTCCCTCATTTAAAAACATTTTCGCTATGTTTGCTTTATTTTGTACACAGAAATGTCTACCATTAAATGCACCAATCGTGAACTGGCCAGCGACTACATTGTTCACTGCAAGCTTTTCAAAATATGTGTAGCGTTTTCCTTTATTGCCATGTATCACAGTAACTACGGTCAATAACGAAAATAAAACCAGTTCATTGTCAAGCTGTGAAGTCAGACTATAACAAGAGAAAAGATCCGTTTTCTTACTGAATGAAAAAGAGTGTTTAGCGGAGAAAATACAAGACTCCCAAAGCAGTCGTTTTCAGTTATTTACGCAAAAACAGAAGTTTTACTGAAACTAACTACAAAAATGGATGTGGCTTTGGCTTATCTACGTAAAACTATTTCTTTTGAGGCGCATCACAGAACTTCAAATTTACCTCTGTATTTCTGATCGTATCGATTATTGTATCGACTCAGCGAGATCTGCCCCTTACTGAGACAAATGCAATACGTAGACACAGTGCAACTTACCAGTAATTTTTCTAGATTCGAGATTTCAAAAAGTTGGTCGTGGATCCTTACGATGCGCACACGACATGGTACATTGCTCTACTTGGTGTAAAAAGAAGTCGCTGTCCCAGAGGACTAAGTGGCGTAGATCAGCTGCTGCGTGATTCTCTGCAATACGTCGTCATTCGGAGGCTGTAAGGAGAGGAATCACGTTGGCACACCGCACTCCTGGCTATTAAACGCTTTCTAAATCTTGGAGCCAGTGTTCCTGACTCACGTAGCCCCTCGACTGGACATAGAAAACAGTGTGCACTGCGTTCGACTGCCGCCGCCAAGAAAAAAATCCTGGCAATATTTTAAAACCGGTACCTTCTTGTGGCAGTCAGTTATGTTGACCACTTGCTACAGTGGCGAACTTCTACAGGATGTAGAACCAATATTTTGTTTCAGATCTGATTTCCATAGAACAACATCGTTTAAGAAAGAGGATGCTTGCATGGTCGTTGTCAGTTAGCATGATTCTTCTTTTTTTGTATAAGACCGCACCATAAAATTGTGATGTAGGCAGCAGTTGCAACTCATCCAGGCGGTAGATCTAGTAGGAAAATCTTTATGAAACAACGTCTCCCCAGCGTGCAAATATTTTTCCGTGGTAAGATTACGTGGTTAATTTTAGCTAACTGGACAATGTTTCAAGTCACATGAATAGAAATTACTAGGTTTGTTAAAGAGGGCATAAACTGATATATTTATCCCTTCGATAATAAAGCATTTATTCTTATCTAACCATATGACTCTTGTACTTTTTATCTAGACTGCCGCAAAAAAGTGCTTCAACCCCAAGGACTGTGTTCAGTGGTGTCAAGTTATAATGTGTGGAAACCTCCGGGTTGTAGTATTAGTCATTCGTTTGACATGCCGATGACATTGTAACTCTGGAAAAGACAACAAAGGACGGTGGGTATCAGGTGAACGGAATGAACTGTTTTTTGAAAGGTGGCTGTAGGATGAACGTCGTGAATGGCGAATGGAATGAAACCGAAGGAAGAAAGGAGGATTAGAGTTTAACATCCCGTCAACAGCGCGACCATTAGAGTCGGAGCACAAGCTCGGATTGCGAAAGGGCGGAGAAGATAAGCGACTGTGCCCTTCTCATAGAAGCGATTTAGGAAAATCACGGAGACCCTAAATCTGGATGGCGAGATGGAGATTCGACCAGTCGTCCTCCCGAATGCGAGTCCAGTACACAAACAATACAATCGAGTAAGGTTAGGGGTGGAGAAAATTCAGATAATGTCGGACGAATAAGAGTACAAAATGAGACGGTGAAGACAGTTGATGAAATGTGCTACGTGGACTGCAGTATAATACATAAAATATAGGCTGACACCCAAAAATATCTTGAAAAAGACAAATGTGTTAACATAGAGACCAAAGCTTCAATACAGTAAGCATGTTCAGATGGATCTAGTTTCCGTACGTCAAGAAAAGATGAAAAGAGTGGCTCTGGATACATTAGCGTGGAAAGCTGCAGCAGACCAGTGTTCGAACCGAAGAGCATAAGGAGAGTCAAGGAAGGGATCAAAGAGCGTGCTCTATTTAGCTCGTCTAGATGCGTCGCGTGCATCACATGTCATCTGTACCGTATGTGACGGCATCTGTCTTGTCGCGGAAGACGTAGGCAACAACGGAAGCATGGAAGACTGGGGTTTCACGTCTTGTAAGCGACGTGGTCATTGGAGGTGGACCACAAGCTCGGATGGAAAAAAGACTGTTCATTGAAATGGTCCGTTTCCTATATCTAAGTGCCACACCCAGTGTTTGCTGTAATTGTTGGAAATCTTGAATGAGGCTGTCTGAAGGGCATCTGAATTCTCGCCTTCTCACGATCTGCTCCTCGAACTACTGAGGCACCTCACTTGATGAAAAAGAAAAGTACCACACCAATTTACCTTACATAGATGCAGCTGAGAGGGGTAATCAGTATGGGGAAGTAAGTCCAGGACGTTTCTTTTATTTAACTCTAATTCAATGAAATCAGTTAACATTGTCAAGTATTATTTCATTACAGATGAGAGCATTTAATATAAAACATCAGGTCTACATCTATGTTGCCATCAGTTTCTCTCGAAGTTCGTGGATTTGTTGTGAAAAACTTGCAAAAAAATTTACCAGTCAAAATACTGGTCATCACTGGCCACTACTTTTTCCGATCTTCGGGCAGCCTACGAGTCTCGCTGCTGGAAACTGAGCTCTTTTGAGGAGATCACTGAATCGATCCAATTTAGCGCTTGTTCATATGACCGGAGATGCTGATCAGCCAGCCGTACGCCATTAATCGAAAAAGGTGGTAGGAGAATACGGTAAGTGGGGTAGAATTTCCAATTTCAACATTTCCAAGTATGTTTTAACTGGTTTTGCGACGTGGGGTCCAGCAATGTCTTGTCTATCGGTGCGTTGTGGCCGTTTGTCTCTTGCAGTTTCCGTAGGTTTCAGTACAGAGCTCCGAAAACCTTGTGTCTTCAATCGCCATATGGGTCTTCGACAACAAAATCACTGTTTTTGAACCATTGAAAGCATTTCGTGCACGTCCTTTCGCTAATAGATTCCTCACAGTAGGTCCTACGCAGCATTATCGATGGCATTACGTTTAGCAATGCCTGTGCTTGTTGTATGACATTTATGACCAACCACCTGAACCAACACTTGCTGCTAGTGACATCTATCGCAAAACGGCGGAAACAAAGTTATATACCAAATAATTTATAAATTAATTTTTAAGACTTTATTTGAAGAAATTCGTCGATGGAGCAAAAGCAGCTTCCCAACACCAAAAGCACTCAGTTGTATATAAAACTCAACTCGTCTCTGTAGGATGTTCTAAATCAACACTTGATATACTTCTTGTAGCAGGCTACCGCATTCTGAAAATACCATGACTGTAAGTTAGGTTTCCCCAGCTAGACATTATAGAGATATATCAGACACCACTTTGATCCTGCAGCCACTATGAACCAAGACGCAAGGCAATTAAAGACATTAGCTGTCATTAGTCAATGATTTATATCGATGGGGCAAGTTGAAAATTTCTGACAGTACGGGATTCGAACCTGATTCTCCAGCTTACGAGCCAGATAAGCTGATCTTCGCGCTATCCAGAACACAGAGGTCACCACAAACGCAGTAGGCCTGCAGTTACATCGAAAATCTCAATTTATATCACACATTACTGATGCAGAGCTCATTAGCTTCATTCCTCACAGCATCTCACCGATGGCGGCCAATGATCCCTTCAGTGCATTTCACACCAAGCTCGAACTCTTATGCCGCGAGCAATGGAGCTAATGAGCAGGGGCACATCAGTAGCGTGTGGTATAGGTTGAGAATTTTGGTCTTA